>NW_018404004.1:67374-73978 GCF_002113885.1 Mizuhopecten yessoensis
GTCATTTAATACCACACCTGTATAACAGAACCAGGTGATACCATGTACACTGAGAGTCATTTAATACCACACCTGTATAACAGAACCAGGTGATACCATGTACACTGAGGTCATTTAATACCACACCTGTATAACAGAACCAGGTGATACCATGTACACTGAGAGTCATTTAATACCACACCTGTATATATATTGTTATGAACTTGAATTACAGCTAACCACCTTGTGTACTGTATGAAGCGGACATGTTACCTGTCCAAACCTGACTTACCTATGTCTGAGGAGGGATATGATGGTAAGCTAGTGCTCATACAACCAAACTTCACCAATTATCTAGTTGATACCAGGATCTTCTCTCAGATCATCTTCAAAAGATTTCATTAATTCAAAAAAAAGGACTGGATTGTGAGATTGATTGGGAAAAAGGCTTGATCACTGGGGTACTTTTACATAAGAAAAAGGCCAGTCTGTCTCCTTAAACACCTGTCAGTACCTAAAACACTGGCAGGATAGTAGGGCAACCATATTATAAGTGTTAGGATAAACAAAGCAGGACAGGTTTGAGGAATTGTGTTATTTTACATTTTTTGCTTCGTTGGATCTTAAATTCAAAAAGATAAATGTTGAGGGTACAGTTAAAATATCCTAAAATATATATATTACAGTCAAAATATTTCTCAACGTTATTTACAGGTGTCTGAAAACATATGAAATAAAAGTATGCAGGAAATTCAGAAATATAAGTGTGTTGTTTTTTTTTCGAGAACCAGAACCAATTCAGTGATCATACACTGGCAAAATTTCTTCTTATAAATTTGACCTGAAAAAAACACCCTGACCTAAAACTCACCTGATTCAAGTCAATTTCAGGTCAATTTTCACCTGAAATTGATGGTGTTTTTTGCTTTTTCTAAGTAAAATTGACCTGAATTTACTTAAAGAAATTTTGCCTGTGTAATGACCAACGACTCAGGTGTCGTGGTCAATTATATAGATATCTCGCCATATTTCATCTAGATCTGGTAACAAACAATAGATTCAGAAAAGGTTTTTCTATCAATTTCTATAAGGACTGATCCAGATAGTTGAATAAAGAAAGGTACTTAAAATGTCCCAAAATAAACTCAAAATTGCCTGTAAATTTTATCGAGAATTATTTTTCAGAAGATACAGACCCGAGGAGAAAACCCGGTGCTTCCATCTTGGATGTTCTTGGTCTGGTGAAGAAAAGGACAATAACAACCAGTACGTATGGAGCTCTCAGATCTGAGTCAATATTAAAACTGGAAGTTCAACGCAATAAGCTTCTCTTTTGTTTCACACAAGCACAAACAAAATTACACTAAAACTCAAAGCTGTGAAGTCGGACAACAGATAAAATACATGTAGTCATTTAATACAAGCTTTAAAGGGTATACATTTAATACAAGCTTTAAAGGGTATACATTTAATACAAGCTTTAAAGGGGAACGCTACTGTTTAAATTCTACGAACAAGCAGTTAAAAAATAAATATGTGAGAATCTGAGAAAATTCAACATTTAATACAAACTTTTAAGCAGAAAGCTACTGTTTATATTCTATGAACAAGCAGTTCAAATTTATTTTTTTGATCTCTGAAAAAATAAATATGTGAGGATCTGACAAGCTATTATTTGATTTCTACAGAGGAAGAATTGACACATGGTAAGCCTGTTATGTATTTATATCATGCTTGCTGGCTTTCTGGTCTCTGTAGTAGGTGTACAGCTAAATGGTGCTCACGCTCCCTATCATCAGTGGCCTCATCGTCTAGATAGATAGAGTATATATTCGCTCTCATCCTGTCCATTACAGAGTCACTAGCTAGATAGAGTATATGTTCGCTCTCATCCTGTCCATTATAGAGTCACTAGCTAGATAGAGTATATGTTCGCTCTCATCCTGTCCATTACAGTCACTAGCTAGATAGAGTATATGTTCGCTCTCATCCTGTCCATTACAGTCACTAGCTAGATAGAGTATATGTTCGCTCTCGTCCTGTCCATTACAGTCACTAGCTAGATAGAGTATATGTTCGCTCTCGTCCTGTCCATTACAGAGTCACTAGCTAGATAGAGTATATATTCGCTCTCGTCCTGTCCAATACAGAGTCACTAGCTAGATAGAGTATATGTTCGCTCTCGTCCCGTCCATTACAGAGTCACTAGCTAGATAGAGTATATGTTCACTCTCGTCCTGTCCATTACAGAGTCACTAGCTAGATAGAGTATATGTGCACTCTTGTCCTGTCCATTACAGAGTCACTAGCTAGATAGAGTATATGTTCACTCTCGTCCTGTCCATTACAGAGTCACTAGCTAGATAGAGTATATGTTCACTCTCGTCCTGTCCATTACAGAGTCACTAGCTAGATAGAGTATATGTTCACTCTCGTCCTGTCCATTACAGAGTCACTAGCTAGATAGAGTATATGTTCACTCTCGTCCTGTCCATTACAGAGTCACTAGCTAGATAGAGTATATGTTCACTCTCGTCCTGTCCATTACAGAGTCACTAGCTAGATAGAGTATATGTTCACTCTCGTCCTGTCCATTACAGAGTCACTAGCTAGATAGAGTATATGTTCACTCTCGTCCTGTCCATTACAGAGTCACTAGCTAGATAGAGTATATGTTCACTCTCGTCCTGTCCATTACAGAGTCACTAGCTAGATAGAGTATATGTTCACTCTCGTCCTGTCCATTACAGAGTCACTAGCTAGATAGAGTATATGTTCACTCTCGTCCTGTCCATTACAGAGTCACTAGCTAGATAGAGTATATGTTCACTCTCGTCCTGTCCATTACAGAGTCACTAGCTAGATAGAGTATATGTTCACTCTCGTCCTGTCCATTACAGAGTCACTAGCTAGATAGAGTATATGTTCACTCTCGTCCTGTCCATTACAGAGTCACTAGCTAGATAGAGTATATGTTCACTCTCGTCCTGTCCATTACAGAGTCACTAGCTAGATAGAGTATATGTTCACTCTCGTCCTGTCCATTACAGAGTCACTAGCTAGATAGAGTATATGTTCACTCTCGTCCTGTCCATTACAGAGTCACTAGCTAGATAGAGTATATGTTCACTCTCGTCCTGTCCATTACAGAGTCACTAGCTAGATAGAGTATATGTTCACTCTCGTCCTGTCCATTACAGAGTCACTAGCTAGATAGAGTATATGTTCACTCTCGTCCTGTCCATTACAGAGTCACTAGCTAGATAGAGTATATGTTCACTCTCGTCCTGTCCATTACAGAGTCACTAGCTAGATAGAGTATATGTTCACTCTCGTCCTGTCCATTACAGAGTCACTAGCTAGATAGAGTATATGTTCACTCTCGTCCTGTCCATTACAGAGTCACTAGCTAGATAGAGTATATGTTCACTCTCGTCCTGTCCATTACAGAGTCACTAGCTAGATAGAGTATATGTTCACTCTCGTCCTGTCCATTACAGAGTCACTAGCTAGATAGAGTATATGTTCACTCTCGTCCTGTCCATTACAGAGTCACTAGCTAGATAGAGTATATGTTCACTCTCGTCCTGTCCATTACAGAGTCACTAGCTAGATAGAGTATATGTTCACTCTCGTCCTGTCCATTACAGAGTCACTAGCTAGATAGAGTATATGTTCACTCTCGTCCTGTCCATTACAGAGTCACTAGCTAGATATAGTATATGTTCACTCTCGTCCTGTCCATTACAGAGTCATTAGCTAGATAGAGTATATGTTCACTCTCATCCTGTCCATTACAGAGTCACTAGCTAGATAGAGTATATGTTCGCTCTCCTCCTGTCCATTACAGAGTCACTAGCTAGATATAGTATATGTTCCCTCTCGTCCTGTCCATTACAGAGTCACTAGCTAGACAGAGTATATGTTCACTCTCATCCTGTCCATTACAGAGTCACTAGCTAGATAGAGGATATGTTCACTCTCGTCCTGTCCATTACATAGTCACTAGCTAGATAGAGTATATGTTCGCTCTCGTCCTGTCCATTACAGAGTCACAAGTCTATTGCAGTATGTGTTCATGTAACGCAGTCGTGAAAAATCTGTGTCATATTATATAGCATGCTTAACCCTTTCACCACTGTAGACCATAATGGACACATCCAGATCAATGCATGGTAGAGTCTACTTAAGTTACATAGGGATGAAAGGGTTAATTTTAAAGGCCTCCATCTATTAGCTGTACTAGCTCATACCTACAGTCTGTTACCTTGTCTTGTTGACTTGCTTTTTAGTGATAGCTCTATTAATATTTAGTAGAATTGTATACGCCACAACACATTTTACTACTCGTTCCCAGCTAGCTTGCTTTCGTTTTATTTTACGGCCCATTGACAATTTAAGTCACTTTCTGCCAACATCACCACAAAATCAATACTTCCATCTTTAAAAGGTAAGAAGTTAAAAGATGCAAAAACATTTTATTTCTTAAATTGAAAACGATTTGGTTCCTTTGGCAAGTTGTCCCATATGGAAATACAAATAATAAGATACTGCATTCGAAGAAATCCACAATCAACAAATTAAAGAGATCAAAATGAAGTCTGGTCTGATCTTATCAATGGACCTATACATTAGAATGATATGATGTGTGTTATTTGTTTATTTTGTCTCAGTTTTATTATTTATGATATACGAAATATATCATCATCATCAT
Source organism: Mizuhopecten yessoensis (assembly GCF_002113885.1). NCBI lineage: Eukaryota > Metazoa > Mollusca > Bivalvia > Pectinida > Pectinidae > Mizuhopecten > Mizuhopecten yessoensis. The sequence continues at coordinate 72,068 of NW_018404004.1, forward strand.
CATCATCATCATCCAAATTATTTTAGAGGGATTTATCATGGTATTTTGGAAAATGTACCCTGGGATCCACCTTCAGGAAATCTTCAAATCTAGGAAAATTAAGAATTTCAAATGTCAATGTTGTGATATATAAAGGAGGATATAGAATTATTCTGAATTTAAAAAAAATGGAATTTGTTTAATTGGGAAAGGGTGTTTTAACAGACATTAAAGGGAGGTAATGCAGCCCTGATTTACCCTCTTCCCATTCTCATCTTATGTTTCAGTACTTACGTTGTATTGGTATTGCCTTAAAGCTAATTGAAGTAGTTTTGAGACATATATAAAATGAATGTTTTGCATAAGTATTGAGAGAAAAAAAGAGTATTTTAGTGGAACATTCACTCTTAACGACTTCAAAAAACTTAGTTTGAAAATTAATCAGTCACATATATACCACTGGAAATCGGTAGAAATGTATTTAATGAGGTTGTAATTATCTTGCTTCTCCCAGTATTTTGATAGTTAAGCCTTTCACCACTGTAGACCATAATGGACTCAACCAGATCAATGCATGGTCGAGTCTACTAAAGTTACTTAAGGAATGATTTTTATTTTTTCAACATTTATGAGGTCATAACAACAATGGGTTTATGGACATATTGAATGAATCGCGTTAGCGATTCATGTAAAATATGTCCAAAAACCCATTGTTGTTATGACCTCATAAATGTTGAAAAAATAAATATCATTCCTTATATTTACATTGACGAATCCTTTCAGTGGATCGATATAACAACGAATAAAACAAATAAACAGGGTTTGTTCCTGCTTATACACGGGTGCAACGCAGTGGCGAGAACAGTGTTTTTTCGCGGGGAAATGTGACACTATCGTGAGAGATCTTAGCAACCGTCAACAACAATAACACAACAAAATGTAGTTCCATATTCAATGTTTATTTGTAGCACAGGACACGTGAATACGTGGATATTTCACAAAGCACAGTTCAATAATATTTTAAGATGTAAGAATTAAGCATCTAGGTCGGTCGTTCCGAGTGAGTAGTTTTTGTAGTGTATTACTACGCAGTGTGATCAGGTTACTATCAGTTCCCACGTGCTGAGATTCTATGAACACCTGTGTTATGCATTTATGAATGTAATTTTTGTCAATGGGTCTAAGCATACAGAATGTAAATATATAGGGGTGAAAGAATTAATTAAGCTGTTTATTAATATAATTGAAATTGATACATTTCAGATAGTCATTTTTTAAACCAAATAAAGCAGTAGCATATAATTTTGTAAACTATTCTAATGATTAACTACCCCAGTGTGTTATATATCTGAACTTTGTATAATAGAAAATTCTTCAATTAATTTGGAAATAATGTAATATCAAAGGTTCACTTTATACACAAACAATGTATATATTATGTATTAAACATGTCGCAACAAAGAGTAATAATACTTTTGAGGATATGATCATTATTAAACATAGCCGTCCAATCCTTGTAGAAAATACAAACAAATCCAAACATAGCAGTCCAATGATTTGTACAAAATGTATACAAATCTAAACATAGCTGTCTAATGCTCTGTATAAAATACATACAAATCTAAACATAGCAGTCTAATGCTTTGTACAAAATGTATACAAATCTAAACATAGCTGTCTAATGATTTGTACAAAATGTATACAAATCTAAACATAGCTGTCTAATGATTTGTACAAAATGTATACAAATCTAAACATAGCAGTCCAATGCTCTGTATAAATACATACAAATCCAAACATAGCTGTCTAATGATTTGTACAAAATGTATACAAATCTAAACATAGCAGTCCAATGATTTGTACAAAATGTATACAAATCTAAACATAGCTGTCTAATGATTTGTACAAAATGTATACAAATCTAAACATAGC
>NW_018404004.1:74081-108085 GCF_002113885.1 Mizuhopecten yessoensis
GTCCAATGCTTTGTACAAAATGTATACAAATCTAAACACAGCCGTCCAATGCTTTGTACAAAATGTATACAAATCTAAACACAGCCGTCCAATGCTTTGTACAAAATGTATACAAATCTAAACACAGCCGTCCAATGCTTTGTACAAAATGTATACAAATCTAAACACAGCCGTCCAATGCTTTGTACAAAATGTATAGAAATCTAAACATAGCCGTCCAATGTTTTGTACAAAATGTATACAAAATCTAAAAAAAAATAAAAAGCTTGTGCTTGTTACCAAGATATTTATGCATCCTCATATATACCTCCTGACATGTCTCACATGTCTTTTGTACACGTCACTCACATGTCTCAGTCTCGATGTTTGTCTGTGTAGATGTTATCTCATATAACAGGCCTCTGTCTAATTGAAATTTGAAACATAACAAGACCAACTTCTATGTGTGTGGTACCTAAGTGGTTGTCTGGTACAAGACCAACTTGTATGTGTGTAGTACCTAACTGGTTGGCTGGTACAAGACCAACTTCTATGTGTGTAGTACCTAAGTGGTTGACTGGTACAAGACCAACTTGTATGTGTGTAGTACCTAAGTGGTTGTCTGGTACAAGACCAACTTCTATGTGTGTAGTACCTAAGTGGTTGGCTGGCTGTTCTTCTGGCCAGTACACAACGACAATACTTTGACAGTCAAGCAGGAAAGGAAATGAGAAGTTTTTTTCCTAATTTAATTTTTTTTACAGACATATTTTGATGATCTCAATTATTTCTTTAAATTTTGGAAAGATATTCGAAATTTCTTGAGTGAAGTAGTATATTCTTCACGTGATCTAGATCTAGGATTTTACCAACAATGATATTTTTTATGTTTATTTGCCATATTCAGGGAAAACAAACATAATAATTTGTTGTAGTTTTAAGAAATGTTGATTTGGTTTCAAGGTCAATACTATTATGTGAAGAAAAATAAACTCCGATAACTTTTTTAAAAATCTGTCTTGGCAGGATTTTTTTAAAATTTTCTCATGCAAATATGACTTTATCTTCATGGATATAAATTTGCTTGATTTAGCATAAAACTTAAAAATCCCAACCAGAATTCAGACAACAAAGTGATTTAACAAGGATCAGTGTAAAATACAAATATCTTTTCCAAATTTTCAGAAGTGATCCGACGTCCGTCCTGGGACGAGCCACCAGTTTTGACCAACATGAAGGCGGAGTCCTCGGAGAGAGTCGACTCTGCCCCCTCACAGAAAACAGAAACAGAGGACATTCCTCCAGAGTTGACAGGAATGCAAAAGTGGACTACGGTGAAAATAAAGGACTCGGCAATACCATCAAAGACTTCTGTATTCCTAGGGGTAGGTCAAAACATTCATTGATTTGTGTATTTTTGGGGAGAAGTTAATACATTCACAGATTTACAGTATATGGTAAAGGTTTAATCACAGATTTACAGTATATGGTAAAGGTTTAATCACAGATTTACAGTATATGGTAAAGGTTTAATCACAGATTTACAGTATATGGTAAAGGTTTAATCACAGATTTACAGTATATGGTAAAGGTTTAATCACAGATTTACAGTATATGGTAAAGGTTTAATCACAGATTTACAGTATATGGTAAAGGTTTAATCACAGATTTACAGTATATGGTAAAGGTTTAATCACAGATTTACAGTATATGGTAAAGGTTTAATCACAGATTTACAGTATATGGTAAAGGTTTAATCACAGATTTACAGTATATGGTAAAGGTTTAATCACAGATTTACAGTATATGGTAAAGGTTTAATCACAGATTTACAGTATATGGTAAAGGTTTAATCACAGATATAAAGCATTGTTTTGAGGTAATATTGATCACATACTTGATGTATTGTTTGTAGGTTAAAAACAAGTTGTGTCTTATGTTTCATTTTTAGGAAGGAATCCGAGGCTTATTTTCGGATCATGCTTTTTATCAAGATTTAAGTGTAGCCTTATCTTAAACATCCTTTTAGCTTGGAGTTAATTTCAATAAAAGATTAAGAAATGTGCACAAAAAGATTTTTGTTCAAATGAGAAAAAACAGTCTACTTCTTCCAATTCTTTTGGAAGGTTTCCAATCTCGAACACCGGAAATAATTTATTGCTTATTTAAAACAAGGTATTTCTCTCTTTTCATTTTCAAAAAACTTGAAATGTATATTTATTTTTTTGGAATGTAAATATCCTAATATTAAGTTGGTTGTATCTTAATTGCATTTACTAAATGAAAGTAACACATGGAAAGTCCTGAAAATTGAGAGTGCTGGGCCATTTTCAGCAATTTTTGGTCAATATCAAAATTAAGAGGGCCCATGCTTTGTAAAATTCAAAGTAAATTGGAATATGGAGGGGTCAATTACAGTTTTGAGGGGTCAATGGTCCCATGGCCCTACCAGGATTATCCCTACTGTAACGCCATGGTGTACTTAGTGACAAACGACTGAGATTTGTTCAGAATGAGATTCATCAATTTGTTTTGAATACAAACAATAATTGAAAACTTATTTTGCGAGCTTTAGAAGAAGAGCAAAGAGTGCAAATGACCAGAGTCTCTACTCTAAACCACAGAAAACAACTCACTAAGAAATCCTAGAGACTTTTCGCCAAATAGCACTCTAATACTACAGGCGGTGAGAGGGCCAGGTAACATGTTTACCCATTCCGCCCCTTATTGGAAACAGACTTCTAAAGCTTGCAAAATAAGTTTTCAATTACTTTTTGTGATCAAAACAAACTAAACATTTACCAGGTACTTGACTGAAATGTGTATTTCCATTTGTAGGCCGAAGATATGAAGATGAGTGAAGACGAAGACGATGCAGATATGGACGTGTCTTTGTCGGACGAGTTAAAGGCGACGTTACAAAATATTGTGGATGACAACATTGACGAATCCAAACCAGAGACAAAAGACTCGGAGACATTAGATTCAGAAAGTGCTACAGTTACAAACAGTTCTGATCAAAAGTCAGGTGAAAGTGAACTTGATGAATCTGGTGACAAAGTTGTTCAAAAATCATCTGTATCAGATGTGACGATATCGTCACCAAGTGTGACAGGTGAGCCTGAAAAATCACCTGAAACTTTGTTAGAGGATACCTCAGAAAGGTCAGAGGTCAGAAATAGTAGTGAGGAACGAGAACAGTTAAATGATACACCTGAAATTGGAGGGGATGGGTCGAAACTGAATGAGGATTTTGACAGTGCTATTGTGACAAAGGAAAAATTAAAAGATGATGATGTTGATCATTTAGATGACAAGGAAATTGATGATCTATTGAAGGATGAAAACGAAGATAAAGTCTCATCAAAGGATGATATGGAAGCAGTGTTAGATTCTAAAGTTTCTGAGGATGAGGAAAAGGACTTGTTAGAGGATTCGGAGTCACAAGAAAGTGTGGAAGGGAAGGGAGACAACTCCCATAACAATGGAGATAATACAGATATAGAACGGAAAGACGATGTAGCCATTTCCTCAAATGGGGAGGAGGAAATGAGTGCAGCCTCCGAGGGATCTCATAATCAGGATGAAACAAGTCGGGGATATACAGAAAATAGTAATTCAAAAATAGAGAAAATTAATTCACCTGAAGGTAGCATTGACACGATGGAAGATACTACAGAATCAAAGATAGAGAAAACAGATTCACCGGAAGCTAACATGGGCACGATTGGAGATACAACAGAATCAAAGAGAGAGAAAACAGATTCACCGGAAGCTAACATGGGCACGATTGGAGATACAACTGAATCTGAAGTATGTGAAAAGAATTCTCCAGAAAATGTTGAAGGCACCTCTAATGCCATTGAAGGAGAAAATATTTCAGAAGATACAAACACAGAAACGCAGTCTTCGTCTAAAGAGTGTCAGTCGTCAGATGGCAATGTTGACGCAGAAGTGGCCACTCCAGAACAGATGGAGACAAATACCTGCCCTGATGGAACTGAAAACATTGATTCATCTGAAGAAAAATTGGAAGAAAAATCTGCTTCCATAAATGAAAGTGAAGACATTAACAAGGCAAAGGATTCATCTTCTGAAGAGAAGGGAGACAACTCAAAGGACAAGGGAGATAACTCAACTACTCCAAGGAAGGAAGACAATTCACAGGAAAGGGGAAGCCACACATCTCCAGAAGGAAAAGGAAACAACTCAAGAAGCAAGGGAGATAATTCAAACTCAGATGGAAAAGGAGATAACTCCAGACGAGAGGACAGAAAGAGCAGTGGGGATAGCTACAGACAGCATTCAAGAGACAGGGTAGGTTTTGTACCATCGTTGTGTCATGTGTTTGTACTGCATACTGTCCGCAAGCTTTACTTTATAATGAAACATTCTGGAGCCTGTTCGTTTATGCGGAACAACCGGTTTGTCCGTTTATAAATGTAAAAAAATTGAGTTTAAATCCTAGCGGACCTGCAAATGTTTACGCAGGCCTTGCAAGGCTTTGTCAAGGCTAGCCTGAAAGCAGTATTAGATTACTACGTCCGACCCTATTTAATAAACGAACAACTGGTTTAACAGTTGAAACGAAAACGGCCCTGGTGATCTTTTGTAAACTAAATTATCGCCTGTATCGCCTATTATAAACTTTTGACATTCCTCTGTGTTCTTTTTGCTGAAAATACTTTTAATTCATACATGTAAAGGAAAATACACTTTAATTAAGAGAAAATTAATGTGAGTTGAAATAGTCTGAAGAATCTGTTACAAAATATGACACTTTCTAGATTAAATTTTATGTTTCTGTTTAACTTTACACTTTATTGAAGCCAAACTGGTTTCCTTGTATTGACAGTGATATATTTTCATACAGAAAGTCTTGTTTCATTCTTTTTCCTTCAGTATAAAAGATATTTAAATATGCAATTTTTTTTAACTTACAGGATCACTATGACGACAAGGACAGATCAAGAAATCAAGGTTCCAGATATGATGATAGGTCATCAAAATCTGATTACCGTGACAACAGATCACAGGGCAACTACAGGTCACACGGGGATCACCATGGTGACAGGTCACATGACTCCGGTAGAGACTGGGACAGAAACCATGGAAGATCCAACAAGGATGACGGGTACGATTTTTGTGTCATCATTTTGTGGAAATTCTCACTTTTTGTCATTAGTATGCTTACCTATTTGGTTTTCAGTTTTTCATCAATCTGAGAGGTCCTAACTATTCCTGTCATCAGGTTTTGGTTGATACATGCTTTGTTCCTCAGTTTGTGTGATTTCTACCATTTGACATTAATCGCTGCAAAAATTCTATATACTTCAGAAATAAAATGTTTTTAAAACTTTGTGAAACATAAGGCCTTGGAATGTTAAGGTATGGTAATGGTCCACAATCTCTCACAGTTTTGGATGTGAATATTTAGCAATGAGTTATATCTATTAATTTTTAGAACTTAAGACATGGAGAGTATTCTCTTCGAGTCAAAATAAGAAAAACAATTTTGCTTTGGGGAAAAAAATCATTGCTTCAAATTCATCAAAATCAAGGAAATGGTGAAAAATATGTTTGTGTAACAGGAACCTGGTCATATTAAAGAAAATTTCCAATAGAAAACTATCTTTGTACCTTTCCTCAGTTACCTCCCTCTAGCATCCTACTTTGATTGTTGTGATATAGGTATTTTCCTTTCAAAATGGCATCATTTATGATCTACGAATGTTACTTAAAATACACACTAGAAACTCATTCTTAACCGTCTTAAGCTTTTTTGGAAATGAGCAGAGATTTTATCATTTTGTTATTGTACCTGCCTTTTCTGTTGTCAATATGAATGTTCATTTGTTTTAATTTACAAATGACAAACAATTCAGAATCATTGGTTATGAATGTGACAGTTGGTATGTTAAATGTATACAGTATAGACCAATACATCTTGAATAGCATCGTTAGTTACTCCTGAAATGATACTGATATCAGATGTATTGTTTTACAGAAATCGGAGACATTCAGACAATAGAAATTACCATGGCAATCAAGATCACCATAACTACCAAGGTCACCGTGACAATCGTAATTACCATGGAAACAGTCAGTATTCTCGAGACGGCAGAGATGATAGAAGACAGGGGAACTACCATGATAGTTATCAGTCTAACAGAAACCATGGCAACTTCAGAGGTGGTCGTGGTGGCTATGGAAACCGAGGAGGTTACCAGGGAAACTATCGGTGATGTGATCTCCAGTGGATTTTATGATGAAACCACTAGCCAAATTAACCAAACGAAGCATCTGTCTGATTTTGTACGATGAAGGTGATTGTTGTACACAGTGTCATGCCATTTGAGAAAATCTTTCATAGCTCAAGTTTTTCATACTGGTTACCACGGGAACTATAAGTCAACAACCTGGGAGAACCGATTGGTTTCAGAAGGACTATAGATGACTCCTATATCTAGGTATGCAAGATACCTCAGGCAACCATAAAAATGTGAGCCCAAGCTTCTTCAGGAAACAGCATGGTGCAGGCAGAGAGTGTCATTTGTGACGGTGCAGGCAGAGAGTCTTTGGTGATGGTGCAGGCAGAGAGTGTCATTTGTGACGGTGCAGGCAGAGAGAGTCATTGGTCACGGTGCAGGCAGAGAGTGTCATTGGTCACGGTGCAGGCAGAGAGTGTCATTGGTCACGGTGCAGGCAGAGAGTGTCATTGGTGACAATGTAGTTCTGAGACATGTGAAATTATGTGACAACTTGATGAACTGGTTACAAGAGAATTTATAAAATAAATAATACATGAAAGAGAATAATAATATAATTCACCAGGACAGGACACTCTGAGGTTTATATATTACCGAGGTAACTCTTGGTGTTGTGATAGATCTGAGGGTTGGAAGGCTCTGAGGTTTATATATTACTATATTACAGAGTAACTCTTCGTGTTGTGATAGACCTCAGGGTTGGGGGGGGGGGGGGGGGGGGGCTTCACTAAACACACCATCATGACAGTTGTATATATACTTTATAAAAAACATGTACTGAAAGGAAGTTTCTTTATTGGAAATTATTTGTGATCTCATGACATTTTAATATCCACTGGATGAGCGCATCTGTCACTATATATAAATATACAGATGATGAGCATGAACAGTAAAAGTGACACAATATGATCAACCGGAGAAAGACGGGGAAATTCTTACTGTAAAGGAACAAACAACATACTTTAAAAAAGGAAAGGAGAGAAATTTCTCACTTTTTGTGATGTGTTTAAATGAACACCTGTGTGTTTTTTAATGTATCACAGTAAAATTTGGCTGTGTACTAAGTTTCCTGGTTTGTATAGTTGAAGTGAAACCAAAAAAAAACTTCCAAACAGACCAGCAGACCACGAGAGGTTTTAACCACCGAAGGAAGCCTAAATACTTCTGTTAGAGAGTACTGTGCTTGTTTGTAACTCTTGACAACTAAAATTACACTGGTTGTCATTAACCCTTTCACCACTGTAGACCATGATGGACTTGTCTAGGTCTATGCCTGGTTGAGTCTACTAAAGGTATATAGGGGTGAAAGGGTTAATTAGCCAGATCATTGATTGTGATGATATTTACTATAGTAATTAACGATGGTGTATAACAAACCACGATTTACATAATCGTACAATTGTATTATGTAATGAAAGTCAAATTTTTATTATGTATAAATAAATCTTCTCTCAGTGATCCTGTTGTTTTCTTTATATTTTTTCAATACTAGAAAACAACGTCATGGGCAGTGTATTTTATTTACAGGTATATAAATCTGTGTTATTTCTGATTCAAGAATAAAACAAACTACATGTAGAATGCAACATCACAGACAATTAATCCACACATGACTGATTTATCACATCCAGCTATTTCTGGCTAGCTTTGTATTATACCACACATGACTGATTTATCACATCCAGCTATTTCTGGCTAGCTTTGTATTAATCCACACATGACTGATTTATCACATCCAGCTATTTCTGGCTAGCTTTGTATTAATCCACACATGACTGATTTATCACATCCAGCTATTTCTGGCTAGCTTTGTATTAATCCACACATGACTGATTTATCACATCCAGCTATTTCTGGCTAGCTTTGTATTAATCCACACATGACTGATTTATCACATCCAGCTATTTCTGGCTAGCTTTGTATTAATCCACACATGACTGATTTATCACATCCAGCTATTTCTGGCTAGCTTTGTATTAATCCACACATGACTGATTTATCACATCCAGCTATTTCTGGCTAGCTTTGTATTAATCCACACATGACTGATTTATCACATCCAGCTATTTCTGGCTAGCTTTGTATTAATCCACACATGACTGATTTATCACATCCAGCTATTTCTGGCTAGCTTTGTATTAATCCACACATGACTGATTTATCACATCCAGCTATTTCTGGCTAGCTTTGTATTAATCCACACATGACTGATTTATCACATCCAGCTATTTCTGGCTAGCTTTGTATTAATCCACACATGACTGATTTATCACATCCAGCTATTTCTGGCTAGCTTTGTATTAATCCACACATGACTGATTTATCACATCCAGCTATTTCTGGCTAGCTTTGTATTAATCCACACATGACTGATTTATCACATCCAGCTATTTCTGGCTAGCTTTGTATTAATCCACACATGACTGATTTATCACATCCAGCTATTTCTGGCTAGCTTTGTATTAATCCACACATGACTGATTTATCACATCCAGCTATTTCTGGCTAGCTTTGTATTAATCCACACATGACTGATTTATCACATCCAGCTATTTCTGGCTAGCTTTGTATTAATCCACACATGACTGATTTATCACATCCAGCTATTTCTGGCTAGCTTTGTATTAATCCACACATGACTGATTTATCACATCCAGCTATTTCTGGCTAGCTTTGTATTAATCCACACATGACTGATTTATCACATCCAGCTATTTCTGGCTAGCTTTGTATTAATCCACACATGACTGATTTATCACATCCAGCTATTTCTGGCTAGCTTTGTATTAATCCACACATGACTGATTTATCACATCCAGCTATTTCTGGCTAGCTTTGTATTAATCCACACATGACTGATTTATCACATCCAGCTATTTCTGGCTAGCTTTGTATTAATCCACACATGACTGATTTATCACATCCAGCTATTTCTGGCTAGCTTTGTATTAATCCACACATGACTGATTTATCACATCCAGCTATTTCTGGCTAGCTTTGTATTAATCCACACATGACTGATTTATCACATCCAGCTATTTCTGGCTAGCTTTGTATTAATCCACACATGACTGATTTATCACATCCAGCTATTTCTGGCTAGCTTTGTATTAATCCACACATGACTGATTTATCACATCCAGCTATTTCTGGCTAGCTTTGTATTAATCCACACATGACTGATTTATCACATCCAGCTATTTCTGGCTAGCTTTGTATTAATCCACACATGACTGATTTATCACATCCAGCTATTTCTGGCTAGCTTTGTATTAATCCACACATGACTGATTTATCACATCCAGCTATTTCTGGCTAGCTTTGTATTAATCCACACATGACTGATTTATCACATCCAGCTATTTCTGGCTAGCTTTGTATTAATCCACACATGACTGATTTATCACATCCAGCTATTTCTGGCTAGCTTTGTATTATACCACACATGATTGATTTATCACATCCAGCTATTTCTGGCTAGCTTTGTATTATACCAGAGGGAATTGAGAACTAATTATACCCCCTGCAATGAAGTTAGGGGAGTGGGATATACTGGAATTGGATTTTCTATTTGACCTTCCGTCTGTCTGTGTGTCTGTCTGTCTGTCTTGTCTTGTCTGTCTGTCTGTCTGTCTGTCTGTCTGTCTAGATACAATCTTGTGGGGACAACCCCTACATTTTTTAGCAGAATTTTGTTCATGATTTTTCTTCACTGAGGCAATCATACTGAAGTTTTGGATTAAAATGTTACGCGGCCATTTTACAGAATTCTGCTAAAGTTATGTCTGTGTCATATCATCTATACTATATCACCTAGAGTAACTAGATTCGGTAGGTAAATACATGAACATCTTGGGATGGTGGAGTGTACATGTCAAGTACCGAAAGTACATTACTGAGAACTATAGTTTGACCTTTAAACTTCAATCTTTGTAAAAGCTTGTCTTGGGCATATCTTCTATATTGTTTCGCTTTAAGTAACTAGATTTGGTAGGTAAATACTACTTGGGATGGCGGAGGGTCAAGTACAAAGAATATGTCACTGTGACCAATTGTTGTGACTTTTTACCTCAACAGTTGAAAAAAAATGTCTTGGACATATTTTGTACTTTTTTACCTGGAGTAACCAGACTTGCTAATGCAGAGTACAAGAAGTATATCACTATAACCTATTTTTTAAGATTTGACCACAACCCTTTGAAACAGTTTTCTATACTTCTTCACCTGGAGTAACAAGATTTTGTATTCAAGTAGGTCTTCGCTGCTTGAGTGCTGCATGTGTCGCTGTACAAAAATGGCATTACCAGGGGGGATTGCTTGCAATACTTTGCCTTGTTCATTTTAAAATATTTTAATATGTTCCTGCAGTTCTTGTTGTAGGCGGGGATACAAGTTTGCCGTTCTGGTACATCAGAGGAGTTCACTATCGTCTGTCCCAGTGGTCTGTGTTGTATATCAGATGTGGAGTTCCAATATTGTCTGTCCCAGTGGTCTGTGTTGTATATCAGATGTGGAGTTACAATATCGTCTGTCCCAGTGTTCTGTGTTGTATATCAGATGTGGAGTTCCAATATTGTCTGTCCCAGTGGTCTATGTTGTACATCAGATTTGGAGTTCCAATATTGTCTGTCCCAGTGTTCTGTGTTGTATATCAGATGAGGAGTTCCAGTATTGTCTGTCCTAGTGTTCTGTGTTGTATATCAGATGTGGAGTTACAATATTGTCTGTCCCAGTGTTCTGTGTTGTATATCAGATGTGGAGTTACAATGTAGTCTGTCCCAGTGTTCTGTTTTGTATATCAGATGTTGAGTTCCAATATTGTCTGTTCCAGCTGAGGAGTTCCAGTATTGTGTGTGTCCCAGTGTTCTGTGTTATATATCAGATGAGGAGTTCCAATACTGTCTGTCCCCGTGTTCTGTGTTGTATATCAGATGAGGAGTTCCAGTATTGTCTGTGTCCCAGTGTTCTGTGTTGTATATCAGATGTGGAGTTCCAGTATTGTCTGTCCCAGTGTTCTGTGTTGTATATCAGATGTGGAGTTCCAGTATTGTCTGTCCCAGTGTTCTGTGTTGTATATCAGATGTGGAGTTCCAGTATTGTCTGTCCCAGTGTTCTGTGTTGTATATCAGATGTGGAGTTCCAGTATTGTCTGTCCCAGTGTTCTGTGTTGTATATCAGATGTGGAGTTCCAGTATTGTCTGTCCCAGTGTTCTGTGTTGTATATCAGATGTGGAGTTCCAGTATTGTCTGTCCCAGTGTTCTGTGTTGTATATCAGATGTGGAGTTCCAGTATTGTCTGTCCCAGTGTTCTGTGTTGTATATCAGATGTGGAGTTCCAGTATTGTCTGTCCCCGTGTTCTGTGTTGTATATCAGATGTGGAGTTCCAGTATTGTCTGTCCCAGTGTTCTGTGTTGTATATCAGATGTGGAGTTCCAGTATTGTCTGTCCCAGTGTTCTGTGTTGTATATCAGATGTGGAGTTCCAGTATTGTCTGTCCCAGTGTTCTGTGTTGTATATCAGATGTGGAGTTCCAGTATTGTCTGTCCCAGTGTTCTGTGTTGTATATCAGATGTGGAGTTCCAGTATTGTCTGTCCCAGTGTTCTGTGTTGTATATCAGATGTGGAGTTCCAGTATTGTCTGTCCCAGTGTTCTGTGTTGTATATCAGATGTGGAGTTCCAGTATTGTCTGTCCCAGTGTTCTGTGTTGTATATCAGATGTGGAGTTCCAGTATTGTCTGTCCCAGTGTTCTGTGTTGTATATCAGATGTGGAGTTCCAGTATTGTCTGTCCCAGTGTTCTGTGTTGTATATCAGATGTGGAGTTCCAGTATTGTCTGTCCCAGTGTTCTGTGTTGTATATCAGATGTGGAGTTCCAGTATTGTCTGTCCCCGTGTTCTGTGTTGTATATCAGATGTGGAGTTCCAGTATTGTCTGTCCCAGTGTTCTGTGTTGTATATCAGATGTGGAGTTCCAGTATTGTCTGTCCCCGTGTTCTGTGTTGTATATCAGATGTGGAGTTCCAGTATTGTCTGTCCCAGTGGTCTGTGTTGTATATCAGATGTGGAGTTCCAATATTGTCTGTCCCCGTGTTCTGTGTTGTATATCAGATGTGGAATTCCACTATTGTCTGTCCCAGTGTTCTGTGTTGTATATCAGATGTGGAGTTCCAGTATTGTCTGTCCCCGTGTTCTGGGTTGTATATCAGATGTGGAGTTCCAATATTGTCTGTTTCAGCGCTCTGTGTTGTATATCAGATGTGGAGTTCCAATATTGTCTGTTCCAGCGCTCTGTGTTGTATATCAGATGTGGAGTTCCAATATTTAATAATTCCCTACAATACTACTGGAGACTTTTATTGGAAACTCATAAGATATATGTTCTTTTGTGTGTTCAAAATCGACAGTGAGTGAAGTTTGCTTAGAATTTCATTCATTTTCATAAAAACAGAAATCTAATAAGGTTACAGTCGTCAGGGAAATATCCTGGTGTTGACGTTCAATACGATATAGAATACGCCTTGGGCTACTTCCCTATAGATGTCAGCTAAGGTTAGACACATCCGTTACTAGTGACAGTAACATGCTTACGGGCTAGTCAGAAACTTTTCTTTAAAGACTGGATTTTATCAAGATTTGGAGAAAAATGAAAAATAAGAAGAATTAATATTGATCGGATTATACCAAGTTTTGGAGGATAAAAAGGTTAAAGAATAAAGTAGTATAGGTCGGATTATACCACGATCTGGAGGATAAAAAGGTTAAAGAATAAAGTAATATAGGTCGGATTATACCACGATTTGGAGGATAAAAAGGTTAAAGAATAAAGTAGTATAGGTCGGATTATACCACGATTTGGAGAAGATAAATAATACCAGCCTTTAACTCATTCACCCCTGAAATTACACCATGAACTGTTTGAACTTTTGAATTGGAAGAGTTCAAATGTGTCTTCAGGGGTGAATGAGTTAAGGTATTACAATACAAATGATATGGACCATTAACATTGAACTAGAATTCGGAGACGATACGATGGTGCCAAACTGATTCAATAAGATTCATAAGTTTGAAAATATGTAAAATTTAAAAAAAAAAAGTGCATAAATGTGAAAGCCAATGACAATGGGAACAATGGGAGCAATGGGAACAATTGGAGCAATGGGAACAATGGGAACGTTGGGAACAATGGGAGCAATGTGGCTGTAAGGGTCATGTTGCTTATCAATGGAATGAAGAGAAAAAATATCAACAATCAAACGAACGAATATGAGGAAAGTCGAAATAATGTGTAGGGGCATGGTAGAGCAAATGTAATGAGAAGTTGTTAACTTATGTAGGAGGGCCTCACCTCGCATACTCGTTGATTCAGAAACGAAACATGCAGCACCGTACGGTCAGACGAACTGCTCAACGAACGGCCACCAAGAGAAGGAAACACGAACGGCCACCAAGATAAGGAAAAACGAACGGCCACCAAGAGAAGGAAAAACGAACGGCCACCAAGAGAAGGAAACACGAACGGCCACCAAGAGAGGGAAACACGAACGGCCACCAAGAGAAGGAAACAACGCGCAATAGTAAATGGTAAACCACTAAAGGTATGTCGTTTGCAAGTAGCACTGTGTTATATAAATCTAGAAAGACATTATGTAAGTACATGGAAAGCTAGGGAAATGGTTGGGTATCCAAATGTCATTACAAAGGGGGAAAGGGAACAGAGAAACAAATATTAGGGAAACTGTTTTTTATTTTTTTTTATCAATTCCAAACAATCATACGAGAAAAATGTTAGGAAAACTTTAAGAGAATGGTGAAGATGTCACACCGAATGCGTACAATTCTTGTTCATCTTCCGACGGGTTGCGGGTTCGAGTCACGTCACGGCACTGTGTTGTATCTTTGAGCAAGATACTTTACTCCGCTTGTTCCAGTCTACTCAGCTGTAAATGAGTACGTGGCTGGGTAGTGCTGGAATTGTTGAATGTTAGCTGTGAGCGCCGAAATGCCAGCCCAAGCTGTATGTTCTCCAGGGATTTGAGCAAGCTGTTGGCTGGTTGCAAATGCCCTATAACCACGGATGATAATTTGTGAACAACTTTGAGACGACCTACGAACTAGGTTGTGATAAAGCAGTATATAAGAACCTCGAATATTATCATTAATCATTTATATATTTGAGAATAAATAGACCTGTCTAATGTTAATGATCTGACGAGTAGGCACTGGTAATACTATTTCTTGGTAAGACGAACGTAAGAATCACACATGTAAATTTACCGTACAATTTACCTGTAGATTTTGGTTATGTTTAAACATATTTTACTGACATCATATTGACAAAGGGATTAGTCGGTAAGTTTTTCCAACTTATTAATTGACTTCTCCCGTAATACAGACAAATATAATAATACACAATTGTTACATGACGGTAAGAAAATAAATATGTTATTAATGTATTGTATTCAGAGAGAGAGAGAGAGAGAGAGACAGAGAAAGAAAGAGAGGGGGGGGGGAGGGAGACAGGCAGACAGACAGAGACAGACTGAAACAAACAGACAGAGAGAGAGGGAGGGAGACAGACAGACAGACAGACAGAAAGACACAGACAGACAGACAGAGAAACAGACGGAGGGAGGGAGAGAGAGAATGAAAGAATTGCACTTACTAACATCTATTTCACCTACTAAACATCTATTCCGTCCTTCAACGACTCACCAGTGATGCTGAGGGCCTAAAAGTGGGACATCTAAATATATATAAACTACTGCTAAAACAGAGATGAAGGTGCATATTTTTTTCATGATTTCAAAACTAGACAAGTAATGTTTCATATCTCCCTGACTTCAGTGCTATAAATAAACCTGTGTCGTCTGAGCTTCCTCACGCGTTATGCTATATTGATAGGATGATATTGAACTTGGTATGCTGTATTTAAATAAGGTGTGGTATTAAATGATGAATGACGACTGCCTTGGGTAAAATCCCTTGGATCTTTTTGATCGGTCGTCAGAAGTCGGAGGATGGCGATGTTAAAGGTACGTGTAATATTTCCTGTAAACATGCTGTAATATTGGCCAATGATTAGGTAATTAATGATGAATAATGTAATCATCTTATACCATGTAAGACAGCGGGTATCAATAGATAGCAGCACTTTGGTCAACGGTAAATCTGAGTTCTAATCTTACGATCTGGGTAACCCCGTTAATTGATTGGCGGAGGAGCTGTTGGATTGCCATATGGTATTCTAGTGTTGCTGTTTCGGTAGGGGAAAGTCAGCCTAGAAGTTAGATAGGAATGGCACACGTGTCTTATACTTATGTTCAAAGGTGGTACGTGCTCACGAATAGCTAATGTTGTATAGATTGTTAAAGGTACTCGAGGGAGAATCTTATAGGGAGTCGAGAGTCTGGAGCCTAGAGTTGACAGCTGGAAGTCGAGGTTCGGGAGTGTGAGCCTCTGGAGAGGGAGGCAAGAGAAGGCCTCGGCTAGAGGGGCCAGGGAAGGCCTCGGCTAGAGGGGCCAGAGAAGGTCTCGGCTAGAGGGGCCAGGGAAGGCCTCGGCTGGAGGGGCCAGGGATGGCCCTGATACTGTACTAGATGTGCTTTTGCTTTTGCTAGACATTTTCTAGGTTTTTTTCGGAGACCTTGCAGTGAGGGCCTACTTCGGTCTCTGGCTGTAAAATGTAATTTGTATTTGAAGGAATTACAAGAAAGGATTTGAAATCTTATACAATATTATATATTCATTATATATAATTCTTAGTAGAGATGTCATTTTGGTTAAACCATCATGCAATATGAGATAAGGTCAAAATGGCAAAAACTCCTCCGGTGCAACGTTCACGAAGTTGTGCATATGGAAAAGAAATATAGATTTGTTTCCTATTTAAAACACAATTTACAGAAATGACTGTGTCGTTCCATTTGGAATGAAAATACAAAAATCAGTTCTGCTCACCAACATTAAATGTTTTATCATTAATAGGATATAGGTAAAACAATGATACAGGTAAAACAATGATACAGGTAAACAATGATACAGGTAAAACAATGATATAGGTAAAACAATGTACAGGTAAAACAATGATATAGGTAAAACAATGATACAGGTAAAACAATGATACAGGTAAAACAATGATACAGGTAAACAATGATACAGGTAAACAATGATACAGGTAAACAATGATACATGTAAAACAGTGATACAGGTAAAACAATGATATAGGTAAAACAATGATTTAGGTAAAACAGGTTAAACAATGATACAGGTAAAACAATGATACAGGTAAACAATGATACAGGTAAAACAATGATACAGGTAAACAATGATACAGGTATAACAGTGATACAGGTAAACAATGATACAGGTAAAACAATGATACAGGTAAAACAATGATGATACAGGTAAACAATGATACAGGTAAAACAATGATACAGGTCAAACAGTGATACAGGTAAAACAATGATACAGGTAAAACAATGATATAGGTAAAACAATGATACAGGTAAACAATGATACAGGTAAAACAATGATACAGGTAAAACAATGATACAGGTAAACAATGATACAGGACTATTTCAAAAATTCGGTCACTTTCTTTATTTTGTGTTTATGAAAGCAACATTAGTCTCACATTGCAATAAAAAGTCAATATTGAATTGTAATGACTGTATAGAGGTTGGGGATAAACAATGATTGAGGAGGTTTATATGTAACAGAGGATAGACAATGATTGAGGAGGTATAACAGGTAAAACAATGATACAGGTAAAACAGTGATACAGGTAAACAATGATACAGGGAAAACAATGATACAGGTAAAACAGTGATACAGGTAAACAATGATACAGGCAAAACAATGATACAGGTAAACAATGATACAGGTATAACAGTGATACAGGTAAACAATGATACAGGTAAAACAATGATGATACAGGTAAACAATGATACAGGACTATTTCAAAAATTCGGTCACTTTCTTTATTTTGTGTTTATGAAAGCAACATTAGTCTCACATTGCAATAAAAAGTCAATATTGAATTGTAATGACTGTATAGAGGTTGGGGATAAATAATGATTGAGGAGGTTTATATGTGACAGGGGATAGACAATGATTGAGGAGGTTTAAATGTAACAGAGGATAGACAATGATGGAGGAGGTTTACATGTAACAGAGGATAGACAATGATGGAGGAGGTTTACATGTAACAGAGGATAGACAATGATTGAGGAGGTATATATGTAACAGAGGATAGAAAATGATTGAGGAGGTTTATATGTGACATAGGATATACAATGATTGAGGAGGGTTATATGTGACAGAGGATAGACAATGATTGAGGAGGTGTATATGTGACAGAGGATATACAATGATAATGATACAGGTAAAACAATGATGATACAGGTAAACAATGATACAGGTATAACAGTGATACAGGTAAACAATGATACAGGACTATTTCAAAAATTCGGTCAATTTCTTTATTTTGTGTTTATGAAAGCAACATTAGTCTAACATTGCAATAAAAAGTCAATATTGAATTGTAATGACTGTATAGAGGTTGGGGATAAATAATGATTGAGGAGGTTTATATGTAACAGATGATAGACAATGATTGAGGAGGTATATATGTAACAGAGGATAGACAAGGATGGAGGAGGTTTATATGTAACAGAGCATAGACAATGATTGAGGAGGTTTACATGTGACAGAGGATATACAATGATTGAGGAGGGTTATATGTGACAGAGGATAGACAATGATGGAGGAGGTTGATATGTGACAGAGGATAGACAATGATGGAGGAGGGTTATATGTAACAGAGGATAGACAAGGATGGAGGAGGTTTATATGTAACAGAGGATAGACAAGGATGGAGGAGGTTTATATGTAACAGAGGATAGACAATGATTGAGGAGGTGTATATGTGACAGAGGATATACAATGATTGAGGAGGTTTATATGTAAAAGACAACTTCAGTCAATATATTCAGCTTTCGAATGCTTCTAAGACATAATCATAGTATTGTTTCAGTGTAATGGTTCTGATACAACATTTTGGCAAAATTATACATGGTTCTTAACTACATGACGTTTAGAGGCTTTTACTTCTCATACTCAATACCACACAGGAGGAATACTATACACTAACAACTGTTATCAGTTTGATTATTTCTGTTATTGTGTCTTTGTTATCTGCAAGAGGATGAAAGAAACCCTTTCCCACGCTAGGTTTATGTTTGTGGTATAATCTGATTTATCACAAGATATCCTACACGCAACCGTTTGTATCAGTGAAATAGTGTCTGTTTCAAAAAAGTGTATTTTCCTGTTTCAATAATAAATTGTCTGTTTCAATTGTGCTTTCCTGTTTCATTCATAATTTGTCTGTTTCAATAGTACTTTCCTGTTTCAGTAATAAATTGTCTGTTTCAGAAATCCATTCCTGTTTATGTAAAAAATTCTCTGTTTCAATAATAAATTCTCTGTTTCAATAATGCTTTCCTGTTTCAGTAATAATTTTTCTGTTTCAATAGTACTTTCCTGTTTCAATAATAAATTGTCTGTTTCAATAATGCTTTCCTGTTTCAGTAATAATTTTTCTGTTTCAATAGTACTTTCCTGTTTCAGTAATAAATTGTCTGTTTCTGAAATCCATTCCTGTTTCAGTATCAGATTGTCTGTTTCAGAAATCCATACCTGTTTCAGTAATAAATTCTCTAATTCAATAATGCTTTCCTGTTTCAGTAATAATTTGTCTGTTTCAATAGTACTTTCATGTTTCAGTAATAAATTGTCTGTTTCAGAAATCCATTCCTGTTTCAGAATCAAATTGTCTGTTTCAGAAATCCATTCCCGTTTCAGTAATAAATTCTCTGTTTCAATAATAAATTGACTGTTTCAATAATACTTTACTGTTTAAGTAATACTTTGTCTTTTTCAGTAATAAATTGTCTGTTTGAGAAATCCATTCCTGTTTCAGTAATAAATTATATGTTTAAATTGTACTTTCCTGTTTCAGTATTAATTTGTTTGTTAGTAATTAAGTGTCTGTTTCAGTAATAAATTGTCTGTTTCGGTAATACATTGTCTGTTTCAGTAATACATTGTCTGTTTCAGTACTACATTGTCTGTTTCGGTAATACATTGTCTTTGTCTGTTTCGGTAATACATTGTCTGTTTCAGTAAATCATTGTCTGTTTCGGTAATACATTGTCTGTTTCAGTAATATATTGTCTGTTTCAGTAATACATTGTCTGTTTCAGTAATACATTGTCTGTTTCGGTAATACATTGTTTGTTTCAGTAAAACATTGTCTGTTTCAGTTTGTCTGTTTCAGTAATACATTGTCTGTTTCGGTAATACATTGTCTGTTTAAGTAATATATTTTCTGTTTCAGTAATAAATTGTCTGTTTCGGTAATACATTGTCTGTTTCAGTTTGTCTGTTTCAGTAATACATTGTCTGTTTCGGTAATACATTGTCTGTTTCAGAAATCCATTCCCGTTTCAGTTATAAATTGTCTGTTTCGGTAATACATTGTCTGATTCAGTAATAAATTGTCTGTTTCGGTAAAACATTGTCTTTTTCAGAAATCCATTCCAGTTTCAGTTATAAATTGTCTGTTTCAGTATTCCATTCCTGTTTCAGTAGCAAATTGTTTGTTTTAGTAATAAATAGTCTGTTTCAATATGACTTTCCTGTTTCATTAGCAAATTGTTTGTTTCAGTAATAAATAGTCTGTTTCAATATGACTTTCCTGTTTCATTAGCAAATTGTCTGTTTCAGTAATAAATAGTCTGTTTCAATATGACTTTCCTGTTTCATTAGCAAATTGTCTGTTTCAGTAATAAATTGTCTGTTTCAATATGACTTTCCTGTTTCATTAGCAAATTGTCTGTTTCAGTAATAAATAGTCTGTTTCAATATGACTTTCCTGTTTCATTAGCAAATTGTCTGTTTCAGTAATAAATTGTCTGTTTCAATATGACTTTCCTGTTTCATTAGCAAATTGTCTGTTTCAGTAATAAATTGTCTGTTTCATTAGCAAATTGTCTGTTTCAGTAATACATTGTCTGATTCAGTAATAAATAGTCTGTTTCAATATGACTTTCCTGTTTCATTAGCAAATTGTCTGTTTCAGTAATAAATAGTCTGTTTCAATATGACTTTCCTGTTTCATTAGCAAATTGTCTGTTTCAGTAATAAATTGTCTGTTTCAATATGACTTTCCTGTTTCATTAGCAAATTGTCTGTTTCAGTAATAAATTGTCTGTTTCAATATCAAATTGTCTGTTTCAGTAATACATTGTCTGTTTCAGTAATAAATAGTCTGTTTCAATATGACTTTCCTGTTTCATTAGCAAATTGTCTGTTTCAGTAATAAATAGTCTGTTTCAATATGACTTTCCTGTTTCATTAGCAAATTGTCTGTTTCAGTAATACATTGTATGATTCAGTAATAAATAGTCTGTTTCAATATGACTTTCCTGTTTCTTTAGCAAATTGTCTGTTTCAGTAATAAATAGTCTGTTTCAATATGACTTTCATGTTTCATTAGCAAATTGTCTGTTTCAGTAATAAATTGTCTGTTTCAACATGACTTTCCTGTTTCATTAGCAAATTGTCTGTTTCAGTGGTGTGTTGTCTGTTTCAGTGGTGTGTTGTCTGTTTCAGTACTTTTTTGTCTGTTTCAGTGGTGTGTTGCCCTTGTGGCCTTACTAGGAATGATACGGGGGTACTATGCTGTCCCTAAAAGTAAGTAAAGCATATATATTTTTAAATACACGCCATTCCCTGATCATCGACGTTAAGCTAACAATTTGGACATGTGAATCATTAGTAGATTAAATTTATTTTCGATACGTGAATCATTTGTAAATTAAATAGATTTTCGATACGTGAATCGTTGGTAGATTAAAAAGATTGTCAATACGTGAATCATTGGTAGATCAAATAGATTTTCGATACGCGAATCGTTGGTATAGTAAATAGATTTTCGATACGCGAATCATTGGTAGATAAAGAAGATTTTCGATACGTGAATCATTGGTAAATCAAATAGATTTTCGATACGTGAATCGTTGGTAGATCAGATAGATGTTCGATACGTGCATGAATCATTGGTAAATCAAATAGATTTTCGATACGTGAATCATTGGTAGATCAAATAGATTTTCGATACGTGAATCGTTGGTAGATTAAATAGATTTTCGATACGTGAATCATTGGTAGATCAAATAGATTTTCGATACATTGTTGTTAAATAAATAAAGTCTATATTTATTTGGTCGACAATCTGGTGTTGTTTTGGTGTTTTTTATTTTTCTAAAAGCGTCATTGGTCAACATATTGAGTCTTACTCTTTGTTATCCCAGAGTGTATAAACACCCCGTTTGACTTGGTATTTGCCAGCGAGGATACAGCTCGTGTAATACCATCATCCGTGGAGGAAATCAATCGAGTGTTGAAAGCCATAGCAGCGCAGCTGGACATAGGAGGTCAACACAGGATAGGGTATATCACGTGAGTAGGTACCGTACCCGGATGTTTATATGTTACGTCACTGAATATATTTTAGCTTCAGATTTAGTTACACAAAATAGGGAATATCACGTGAGTAGGTACCCGGATGTTTATATGTGACGTCATTGAATATGTTTAGCTTCAGATTTAGTTACACAAGATAGGGAATAGCACGTGAGTAAATACCCGGATGTTTATATGTGACGTCATTGAATATGTTTTAGCTTCAGATTTAATTACACAATATAGGGTATATCACGTGAGTTGGTCCCCGGATGTTTATATGTGACGTCATTGAATATGTTTTAACTTCAGATTTAGTTACACAAGATAGGGAATATCACGTGAGTAGGTACTCGGATGTTTATATGTGACGTCATTGAATATGTTTAAGCTTCAGATTTAGTTACACAAGATAGGGAATATCACGTGAGTAGGTACCCGGATGTTTATATGTGACGTCATTGAATATCTTTTAGCTTCAGATTTAATTACACAATATAGGGAATATCACGTGAGTAGGTACCCGGATGTTTATATTTGACGTCATTGAAAATGTTTTAGCTTCAGATTTAATTACACAATATAGGGTATATCATGTGAGTAGGTACCCGGATGTTTATATGTTACGTCTTTGAATATGTTTAAGCTTCAGATTGAGTTAAGGGGTTACCTTCATATGATATAAGATATGTCACGTAAGTATCTTTGTTTAATATCAAATACTTCAGGTTTAAGGAGTTATATGCTACCTAACTTTGGCTGAAATCAGTAACATTTCTTTGATGACAAGAATGTTTGCATAGTTAACGCTTATTTGATTTTAAATTATCACACATGGGTAAGATCTTTTATTTATGGAACCGATTTGTACAAATATTGAAACGTTGTTGCGATCAGTTGCATCCATTTTGTTCAATCAACTTTCCTGTCTGTCCATGACATTTCTTTGAGATTAACAGATCTATATAAGTTTCACAACTTGATTCTGAATATTATTTTCGTTGCTTCAGTCGGCCGCGATCTGATTATTTGTATCGAATGAAATAAATGTAATAATAAACTGATGTATAAGTTTCCATTTGATTGGTTAGCATGACGACAAATGGAATAATAAACTGATGTATAAGTTTCCATTTGCTTGGTTAGTGACGACAAATGCAAAAATAATCTGATGTATAGGTTTCCATTTGATTGGTTAGTATGACGACAAATTTAAAAATAAACTGATGTCTAAGTTTCCATTGGATTGGTTAGTATGGCGACAAATGTAGTAATATTCTGATGTATAAGTTTCCATTTGATTGGTTAGTGACGACAAATGCAAAAATAAACTGATGTATAGGTTTCCATTTGATTGGTTAGCATGACGACAAATGTAATAATAAACTGATGTATAAGTTTCCATTTGATTGGTTAGTGACGACAAATGCAAAAATAAACTGATGTATAAGTTTCCATTTGATTGGTTAGTGACGACAAATGCAAAAATAATCTGATGTATAGGTTTCCATTTGATTGGTTAGCATCACGACAAATGTAATAATAAACTGATGTATAAGTTTCCATTGGATTGGTTAGCATGACGACAAATGTAATAATAAACTGATGTATAAGTTTCCATTGGATTGGTTAGTATGACGACAAATGTAGTAATAAACTGATGTATACATTTCCATTTGATTGGTTAGTATGACGACAAATGTAGTAATAAACTGATGTATAAGTTTCCATTGGATTGGTTAGAGACGACAAATGTAGTAATAAACTGACGTATAAGTTTCCATTTGATTGGTTAATGACGACAAATGTAGTAATAAACTGATGTATACATTTCCATTTGATTGGTTAGTATGACGACAAATGTAGTAATAAACTGATGTATAAGTTTCCATTGGATTGGTTAGTATGACGACAAATGTAGTAATAAACTGATGTATACGTTTCCATTTGATTGGTTAGTATGACGACAAATGTAGTAATAAACTGATGTATAAGTTTCCATTGGATTGGTTAGTATGACGACAAATGTAGTAATAAACTGATGTATACGTTTCCATTTGATTGGTTAGTATGACGACAAATGTAATAATAAACTGATGTATAAGTTTCCATTTGATTGGTTAGTGACGACAAATGTAGTAATAAACTGATGTATAAGTTTCCATTTGATTGGTTAGTATGACGACAAATGTAGTAATAAACTGATGTATAAGTTTCCATTTGATTGGTTAGTATGACGACAAATGTAGTAATAAACTGATGTATAAGTTTCCATTTGATTGGTTAGTATGACGACAAATGTAGTAATAAACTGATGTATAAGTTTCCATTTGATTGGTTAGTATGACGACAAATGTAGTAATAAACTGATGTATAAGTTTCCATTTGATTGGTTAGTATGACGACAAATGTAATAATAAACTGATGTATAAGTTTCCATTTGATTGGTTAGTATGACGACAAATGTAGTAATAAACTGATGTATACGTTTCCATTTGATTGGTTAGTATGACGACAAATGTAGTAATAAACTGATGTATAAGTTTCCATTTGATTGGTTAGTGACGACAAATGTAGTAATAAACTGATGTATAAGTTTCCATTTGATTGGTTAGTATGACGACAAATGTAGTAATAAACTGATGTATACGTTTCCATTTGATTGGTTAGTATGACGACAAATGTAGTAATAAACTGATGTATAAGTTTCCATTTGATTGGTTAGTATGACGACAAATGTAGTAATAAACTGATGTATAAGTTTCCATTTGATTGGTTAGTATGACGACAAATGTAGTAATAAACTGATGTATAAGTTTCCATTTGATTGGTTAGTATGACGACAAATGTAGTAATAAACTGATGTATAAGTTTCCATTTGATTGGTTAGTATGACGACAAATGTAGTAATAAACTGATGTATAAGTTTCCATTTGATTGGTTAGTATGACGACAAATGTAGTAATAAACTGATGTATAAGTTTCCATTTGATTGGTTAGTATGACGACAAATGTAGTAATAAACTGATGTATAAGTTTCCATTTGATTGGTTAGTGACGACAAATGTAGTAATAAACTGATGTATAAGTTTCCATTTGATTGGTTAGTATGACGACAAATGTAGTAATAAACTGATGTATAAGTTTCCATTTGATTGGTTAGTATGACGACAAATGTAGTAATAAACTGATGTATAAGTTTCCATTTGATTGGTTAGTATGACGACAAATGTAGTAATAAACTGATGTATAAGTTTCCATTTGATTGGTTAGTATGACGACAAATGTAGTAATAAACTGATGTATAAGTTTCCATTTGATTGGTTAGTATGACGACAAATGTAGTAATAAACTGATGTATAAGTTTCCATTTGATTGGTTAGTATGACGACAAATGTAATAATAAACTGATGTATCAGTTTCCATTTGATTGGTTAGTATGACGACAAATGTAGTAATAAACTGATGTATACGTTTCCATTTGATTGGTTAGTATGACAACAAATGTAGTAATAAACTGATGTATGCGTTTCCATTTGATTGGTTAGAGACGACAAATGTAGTAATAAACTGATGTATAAGTTTCCATTTGATTGGATAGTATGACAACAAATGTAGTAATAAACTGATGTATACGTTTCCATTTGATTGGTTAGAGACGACAAATGGAGTAATAAACTGATGTATAAGTTTCCATTTGATTGGTTAGTATGACGTTTAAGTTTCCATTTGATTGGTTAGCATGACGACAAATGTAATAATAAACTGATGTATAAGTTTCCATTTGATTGGTTATATGACGTTTAAGTTTCCATTTGATTGGTTAGTATGACGTATAAGTTTCAATTTGATTGGTCAGTATGACGTTTAAGTTTCCATTTGATTGGTCAGTATGACGTATAAGTTTCCATCTGATTGATTAGTATGACGTATAAGTTTCCATTTGATTTGTTAGTATGACGTATAAGTTTTCATTTGATTTGTTAGTATGATGTATAAGTTTCCATTTGATTTGTTAGTATGATGTATAAGTTTCCATTTGATTTGTTAGTATGATGTATAAGTTTCCATTTGATTGGTTAGCATGACGACAAATGCTGTTATCACGAATTTTGACCGAAATGACCACACCACCCTGGCTAGCCTGAATACCGCCATTGATGCTGTGATGGACCAGAGTGCAATACAGGGAAATGCCCAAATTGCTCAAGGTGAATCCAGCTTGAAAAACTGTGTATTGGATTATCTGGGCGGTGCTTGTATCACTAAATTTAACATGGCTATATAATCAACGTGCAATCTTACAATACAATTAAATGCAAATATTGGATTATTTTTTTCAAACCATACACCTGAAACTGCTTCGATCAAAGGTTGTTATTAGTTACCGAATATCAGAATAACAATGAAAACATCACTGTAAAGCTCATAAATAATGAACATCGCTGTAAAGGAAACAATTACAAAGTTTAATACAATATTACATTATAAAACGTTACATGCCTCGATGGTCCAATCCTTGACCAGGTCCGTAAAGTCACATGCCTCGATGGTCCAATCCTTGACCAGGTCCATAAAGTCACATGTCTCGATGATTCAATCCTTGACCAGGTCCATAAAGTCACATGCCTCGATGGTTCAATCCTTGACCAGGTCGATAAAGTCACATGCCTCGATGGTCCAATCCTTGACCAGGTCCATAAAGTCACATGTCTCGATGGTTCAATCCTTGACCAGGTCCATAAAGTCACGTGCCTCGATGGTTCAATCCTTGACCAGGTCCATAAAGTCACATGTCTCGATGGTTCAATCCTTGACCAGGTCCATAAAGTCACGTGCCTCGATGGTTCAATCCTTGACCAGGTCCATAAAGTCACATGCCTCGATGGTCCAATCCTTTTGGATATGGTAGATGATCGAAATATGCCCATATATTTGGTATTGTTGAGCGAAACAGCGAATAAAAAGATGATCTTAAAGTTAAGTGTAGGTTGTTCATTAACTCTGTTTGGTGGATTCACATGTCCAGGTTTTACATTTCATGAGTAAGAACACATTTCGAGGGACCAAATTAGTTTGTTTTTAAATCCTCCCCATTTCCTGATCATCGACGTTAAGCTGACAATCTGGACATGTGAATCATAGGTAGATTAAATAGATTTTCGATACGTGAATCATTGGTAGATCAATTAGATTTTCGATACGTGAATCGTTGGTAGATCAAATAGATTTTCGATACGTGAATCATTGGTAGATCAATTAGATTTGCGATACGTGAATCATTGGTAGATCAAATTGATTTTCGATACGTGAATCATTGGTAGATCAAATTGATTTTCGATACGTGAATCATTGTTAGATCAAATAGATTTTCGATACGTGAATCATTGGTAGATCAAATAGATTTGCGATACGTGAATCATTGGTAGATCAAATAGATTTTCGATACGTGAATCATTGGTAGATCAAATAAATTTTGGATACGTGAATCAAAGACAGATCACAAAAAAACTTTTGACATTAAATCAGTGATGGATAGAATTAATTTTTACTTGTGAATCATTAATAAATAAATAGATTATTTATCTATGATGTGAATCAATTACATATAAAATATTTTGGACATGTGAACCAAAAAGAAATAAAATGGATTTTGACAGGTGAATCATTGATGGATAAAATATGTTTTGACACGCGAGTACCTGACATATTAAAAAGAATTTGAACACATGAATCAATTACAGATAAAAGTAACTTTGAACATGTGAATCAATGCAAGGTCCTATAAGTTCACGGCCTGTGAATCAGTAGTAGATGAAACAGACAGCCAACACGAAGCTTACGTAAATGTTGTTTCCTTGATTTCAAGTTCAGAAAGGTTTATACGATCGACGCGGTCAATAAAAGTCTTGTTATTTAATGACAGAGCAGCATCGATCTGAACGTGAATGTATAGGACTTGGCAGGGTTTATTTAGTTTTGATACTATCCTAAATTAACTCAGCCTCATCAAAGATCGGCCAGGGCCCGTATTCATGAAACCGTTCTCGTGCTCAAGCATGGATTTGGTGCTCAAGTCGAATTTCTTGTTCGGTCTTTAAATTGTTAAGAAAATCTTAATTGGTCAATGATTTGGGAAAACCTTGAAGCGAGTTGACGCCTAATACTGTTTTCAATGTTTATATTTGACTTTTGATCGTTTGACATGATTTCAGCGAGTTGCAAGAAAGTTGGTTTTAGCACAGAATCTATGCTTGAGCACGAGAACGGTTTCATGAATACGGGCCCTGAATGGGAGCAACTGGTGTTCCCATTGGAATGCCTCCATTCTGCTCGACAATCTTACCCCTAATCTCAACAAAGCGCTGGTCAACCAGAGTACGTGTATCAACTAATATAATTTGGGATTTATTTATCAAAAAAGTTGATATTATTGTCAGTGGCCTTTTTCTAGTTTTCAATTTATTTTTATTTTATCTTAATTTTCTAGGTGTCGATCAAATAAGGACACAGTTCTCCAGTAACCAGAGACCAAACGTAGCCAAACTAGGCCTTGTGTTAGACGCTAGTCCTTTTAGCAGCCTAGCACTAGATACGGCGAGTGCGACTAATGCTGCGGCTGGTATCATCATGTACGCAATTGGTTTAGGAAAGCCATTCAGTTCTACAGACCGAGCTGTTAGTAGTATTGTTCAACATCCGCCAAATGAACGATATAAACGTGCCTTGACCCTTCGCGATTTCAATTTCTTCAGAGACGATGTGTTAGAGAATCCGATCATTCGGCTGCTTTGTCCAGGTACGTCAAAATCAATTCTCATTAAGGTGGGAAATGTTCGCGCTGTGGAAAGTTTTTTACGAGTTTTTCACGTTTATTAAATCTGTCCAGAGATTTCACACACAAATTTGTATTTGTAGATAAAAAAAATCCCCAAATCAATCCGTTTAAAAAGTCACAAAGTGAACATTTCGACAGGTGTAAGTTTCCACTTTTAAACAAGATAGGATTTGATTTGTTATCATAGCCACATTTGAAACAAAATGCAAACAAAAATGATTGGTTCCAATGACTGGGGGCGTTTAGGGTCATTTCTGGACTCATCGGGGATTTATATTTAGTTGCTTTATTCGTAATCTGGAATACATGAAGTACTCGAATATGAAATATCAAATTCATTCGACAACTGGTTTAGGAGATATGGCATAACAAAGAGAGACATAAACCCGCGTTTTCATAATAAAATGCGTGAATATTGTCTGTTTTGCGCTATTTGGTTGAAAACTGACAATTTTGAAGGGAATTAGCTAGGCACTTTAAAAAAAATTGAAAGCCTCCGCATGCAACAAGCAAAATAATATTTGACATGCTTAAACATTGTCCCATACGTGTTCATTCGTAGCAAGAAATATTTGTTTGTCACATGCGAAGGCTTTCATTTCTGCATGCTAACTGTCCAAAAGCACAATATTTTGGCTATTTCTGCATAACAACGCAATTTCGTTGCTATGTTAGGGCATCTTCCCATATGCACCAAGAAAGATGGCACCATTTAACCAATATGTTGTTTATAACAGATATTGGTAAATAAATTCAAGTTGAAACTTTTACTTTTTATGAGGCCAAATATGACCCATAACTCCCCAAGTCCTTTGATCCCAAATGCGCATGACTCCTGACTGCCAGGGAACAGTACTCCTGACTGCCAGGGAACAGTACTCCTGACTACCAGGGAACAGTACTCCTGACTGCCAGGGAACAGTACTCCTGACTACCAGGGAACAGTACTCCTGACTGCCAGGGAGCAGTACTCCTGACTGCCTGGAAACAGTACTCCTGACTGCCTGGAAACAGTACTCCTGGCTGCCTGGAAACAGTACTCCTGACTGCCAGGGAACAGTACTCCTGACTACCAGGGAACAGTACTCCTGACTGCCAGGGAACAGTACTCCTGACTACCAGGGAGCAGTACTCCTGACTGCCAGTGAACAGTATCACTCGGTCGTTCGTCCCATTTTTCTGTAAATAGCATAATATATAAAGTCGAATGTTTCTCTTTATAGTGTATGTAGCCTATTTATCTATGTATAGTTTATGTGGAATAAGACAACTCGTCCTATTTATCTATGTATAGTTTATGTGGAATAAGACAACTCGTCCTATTTATCTATGTATAGTTTATGTGGAATAAGACAACTCGTCCTATTTATCTATGTATAGTTTATGTGGAATAAGACAACTCGTCCTATTTATCTATGTATAGTTTATGTGGAATAAGACAACTCGTCCTATTTATCTATGTATAGTTTATGTGGAATAAGACAACTCGTCCTATTTATCTTTGTCGTTCCTCTGACTGACTATGCATGCATTAGAAGCATCGCATCAAGTATGCAAGTGCCTTACTGTATTGACTATTTCCGTCTCTCTGTGTCTCTGTCCTTTCTAATGACTTTTCTTTCTGAAATTTTACATGGAAATATTCTGTGATGCGTAGATATGAACAGGGATTTAGAAAACTTTCTCAGATCAAGGAAGGTTAAGGTTAATGTTACAAAACTTTACCACAGTGGTACAACCAGTCACATAGTGGAGCCAATCTGTCATTCTCGTAGTTTATTGGTCCATTAACGTCATCTGTTGACCCCTCAAAACCCTCAAGGGACCAGTAGACATTTCTTATTTTGTGAACATAAACAAACTGGCAGCCATTCTTCGTTTCGATTTTCAAACCTCTTTCTTCCCTTAACCTTGTAATCGCTCATTGATTTTATATGCATGTCAAGAGCACGAACCTATATAGCGTGTTAATTGTCAATTCTGTGTTCGTTCTTTCTGTGCGCGCTAAAGTTGTCATTTTTTTTTACACCGTAGACTGTTCATAGCTATTGGTCATATCGTCGTGTAAAGGATGTGTATCGTCACGATAACAAGGCGAAAACAAAAACACAAATGATCAAACTTGATAAAACTGATATCTTTCACACTGTGACAAATATCACTTTTTGGTATTGACCAATCATAACGGTATCTTCTATTCGCTGCATTCAAAGGCAACGATTTTTTGTTTATTAGTCTCAAGTGACGTACTACATTGTGTTGCTATGTAACAGGCGATATTGGTGGCAGATGTGGACGGGACACTCTTTGTGATAAAGCAGCGAACACTGTGTGTGTTCAGGGTAACTGCAAGTGTAACCCAGGGCTGCAGAACACTAATGGCGTCTGCGTGACAGGTAGGTATCGCATAGAAATACCGCTAGGTAACTCGACCTTGAAACTTTGGTAGTTCTGAGTCCAAATAACGTTAGTTTACTTTATACATGTCCATTTGCTCTGCATTGCCACTATGTAACCTTACGAAACAAAATAGAAAGATATCGGATCATTATTCTCACATATTTCCCATTGGTTTAGTGATATGAAGAACATATTCGTCACCTCATGACTAAATGACGTCGTTTTTACCGACGTCACAATATTAAGTGTATTATAGACGTCACGAAACAATTGTCGTCTACCAGTAAATGACAAATTTTGCATTAAAAATTTCTGACCCATTAAACAACGAGTATGATTTTGTGTTTATTTCCACGAACTATATTTTTGCCGGGAACGGTCACGTGTACATCACAAGAACAGGTCCCATTGACAGACAGCGCGGAATTTGACTTTGAAATACGATAACAGGTTGGAAATATAAGAAAAACTTAAATTAAAAACGGAAATATAAGTATTAAATATGTAAATGTGATCTAGCACTGAATCTGAATTCGAGAAAAAACGTTTGTTGATTATCATTTGAGACACCATATAGAGAACCTACCATCGTACTGATTATCCTAACAAATACTCGCTTCGTTACTATGGCTACTGTCTCCCTTTACACCAGTAACCTCATTGAAGACGGCATCTTAGCCTGTCGTGCTGCATGGGTCACGCGGGAAGTCAAGTAACGTGCCACCTTATCTATCCCGTAATACACCTTTGTATCCTTGCTGTACTAGGTTGAGGCAAAATACACTGGGGGCACAGATGACCTAAAATTTGACAATTGAATCTGAATTTTGGGAACAACCAAATTTATCTACTCATGTGTACCTAATGATACAGAACGCAGCCTCAATTATGAATCCATTGCCTGAATTAAGATAAAATAACCCAAATAAGCAGATCATCATCTAGGTTTAAATGACATCTTCCAGTAGACAAGTACAGGAACATGGTATAATTTCAAGAACAGAACCCCTTCTATTAATTATGTACGTGTTCCTGAAAATTATATCTTGATGCCCGAAAATTAGGTGGTTGTTGCGCTCACCACCTACTACCCTTGCCTTTCCTTTGATGTAGCCTCTTACAGGTGCCTTACAGTGATACTTGCTACTGATGATTCATTCCGTCCATTCTCTTTGAAATAGCCATTTAATTTGCGTCATATTTTAATTAAAAAAATCACTTTCTTTCACCATTAGAATTTTGTCCTTATGAAAATCACGGTACACTCATACAAAGGACTGTCTGTTTGAGATTTCGTCAGCTCACTCCAGATTTACCCTCATATTTCTGTCATATACCATTCCTTTTTGCTGTGCGATCAAATATTATCTGTCATATATGTCCTTTTTGTTACCTTGCCTCACTTGGTAATGCCTCGATTTTTGACGCCACTAGAATGTACACTTCTCTTTTTTTCAGTACACAAATGATCAGCGGAATAGGAATAGCTCAAACTCCCATACACAGACTCAATTGTGTTCTATTACTGTGATGCAATGTACATTGTAGAGGTGGACACTGTAAATAAATTTCATACTGCAGTATTTTGCAATATTTAGGAAAATTGGATTAATCCCCGTGAGTGTATTCTAAAAACTAATTAAAATCAGATATGTCGCGTGATATCAGTAAACGGGAGCGATGTGACGATATAATTTTGATTAGATTGTGTATTCTAAAAATTCAGTGAATTCATGATGATTTTATATAGAAATGCCAAAATTGAGCAGGTCAGCAACCTTCCATGACAAATTTTGAATTATTTTATCATTTTTTTTTCTGTAAAGTGAAATGAAGCAGAAAAAGTAATCTAAATATTGATAACATCGATGAATTCTATCGGTAAAATTACCAGTAATTCGTTACTGAGTTTAAACCAATAAGTTGACAAAATATTGCAATACAACGCCATTTCAGAATAATATGACAATACATACTGCTTGACATATACTACAGTATATATGTATACTGTATCAGTGCCGTAGCATTCAAGTGAGGTGGCACTATAAATTATACCGTTGGAAGCACGGTCCCACTACAAACAGAACATATTACATCTTCAGCACACACGCAGGCATACACACATGTGGTATTACCCAGTTGGTATTAGACTAGTAGTTAGCGCCTGATAAGTCAGCTCCTGCGAATTCCTAAAAACTGTATTGATAAATGTATATGCTTGTTGTATAAATTATATAGATATGTACTGTAAAGCGCTTTAGAGTGACTTATTCTAGGTAGATAGGGCGCTATATCAAATGTTGTATATTATCATTATATTAGATATTGGTATTGAAATATAATAGTTTTTCCTTATAACATTGTCATTGTACTTACAGGAGGGGTCCTCGGTGAGTCGTGTAAGACAGGCGAGTGCAGCGTGCACAATTCGGAGTGTGTGCTAGGCGTGTGCGCATGCATAGAACGCTTTACCCCCATAGGGACGACGTTCTGTAAAGGCAATCAAGGTAGGTCTCACTGCGAACCTTTAAACAAATTCGTTCTCTTAAGGATCCCCGCACCGCTGACAAAAAAGGTAATTAAAGCTGAGAGTGCAAGTAAAAAAGCCTTCAATTGAGGTTAATTTTTTTTTTCTAGTTTTGAGATCTTCTCCATCTTTTCCGACGTTCGTTTCTAAGGAAGTGCCTACACTTCATTGTGTCCTTGCTTAGTTACGAGAGTCGGAAGAGATGGGGCAGATCTCAAAAAAAGAAAATAAAATTAAAAAAAAAAAAAAAATCAATTGAAAGCTTTTTAACTTGCACTGTCAGCTTTACACTATCTGAAACTGTTTTTACGGCATGGGTATAGCTTTGATAAACCATTTCTGGAAAAGAAACCATGAATGGGTATAGCTTTGATAAATCATTTTTGGAAAAGAAACCATACATGGGTATAGCTTTGATAAACCATTTCTGGAAAAGAAACCATGCATGGGTATAGCTTTGAT
>NW_018404004.1:111559-112525 GCF_002113885.1 Mizuhopecten yessoensis
CATGGGTATAGCTTTGATAAATCATTTCTGGAAAAGAAACCATACATCGGTATAGCTTTGATAAACCATTTCTGGAAAAGAAACCATGCATGGGTATAGCTTTCATAAACCATTTCTGGAAAAGAAACCATACATGGGTATAGCTTTGATAAATTATTTCTGGAAAAGAAACCATACTTGGGTATAGCTTTGATAAATCATTTCTGGAAAAGAAACCATACATGTGTATAGCTTTGATAAACCAATTCTGGAAAAGAAACCATGAATTGGTATAGCTTTGATAAACCAATTCTGGAAAAGAAACCATGCATGGGGATAGCTTTGATAAATCATTTATGGAAAAGAAACCATGAATTGGTATAGCTTTGATAAACCGTTTCTGGAAAAGAAACCATGCATGGGTATAGCTTTCATAAACCATTTCTGGAAAAAAAACCATACATGGGTATAGCTTGGATAAACCATTTCTGGAAAAGGAACCATGCATGGGTATAGCTTTCATAAACCATTTTTGGAAAAGAAACCATACATGTGTATAGCTTTGATAAACCAATTCTGGAAAAGAAACCATGCATGGGTATAGCTTTCATAAACCATTTTTGGAAAAGAAACCATACATCGGTATAGCTTTGATAAACCGTTTCTGGAAAAGAAACCATACTTGGGTATAGCTTTGATAAACCATTTCTGGAAAAGAAACCATACATGAGTATGGCTTAGATAAACCATTTCTGGAAAAGAAACCATGCATGGGTATAGCTTTGATAAATCATTTCTGGAAAAAAACCATGCATGGCTATGGCTTAGATAAATCATTTCTGGAAAAGAAACCATGAATGGGTACAGCTTTGATAAACCATTTCTGGAAAAAAAACCATACATGGGTATAGCTTTGATAAACCATTTCTGGAAAAGAAACCATACATGGGTATAGCTTTGATAAACCATTTCTGGAAAAGAAACCAT
>NW_018404004.1:112617-113792 GCF_002113885.1 Mizuhopecten yessoensis
ATGGGTATAGCTTTGATAAACCATTTCTGGAAAAGAAACCATGAATGGGTATAGCTTTGATAAACTATTTCTGGAAAAGAAACCATACATGGGTATAACTTTGATAAACCATTTCTGGAAAAGAAACCATGCATGGGTATAGCTTTGATAAATCATTTCTGGAAAAGAAACCATACATGGGTATGGCTTAGATAAATCATTTCTGGAAAAGAAACCATACATTGCGGAAGATTGTATGAGAAATTATAAAGATGAAATAACAAAATATAATCAACAACAACATTTTTTTAAAGTTTAGAACTCGGCAAAATGTCATGCCACTTTTTTATTTCATGTTTTGTTAATATTTTAAAATAATCCTACTCTTTGGTTATAATTTGATTGACACACCAGGGATTGTTGTTATTGAACAAAATACTATAATAACGAAAGGGTTTCAAAAAATTTAACCAAGTAATTATAGGGTTAATGGTGCTATTCCTATAAAGTATTGTTTCGAAACATTTAAAGATGTCTGTGTATATTTTTATTTCTTTTTTTTTTTTACATTCATTACCTCTGATGAGTTATAAAGGTCAAAATCGTCACATTTTGCAGTAAAATATTCACTTTGTTTGTTCTCTCATCGGAGGCACGGTAGTCTAATGGTAGGACGCCGGGCTATAGGAGGCACGGCAGTCTAGTGGTAGGACGCCGGGCTCGTAACGGAAATGTTGCAGGTTCGAGGCACGGCATTGTGTTGTATCTTTGAGCAAGATACTTTACTTATCTGATTCCAGTCTACTCAGCTGTAAATGAGTACGTGGTTGGACAGTGATAGATTTGTAGAATGATAGCTGTGAGCGCCGAAATGGCAGCACCGGTTGTATGCTCCCGGGGGAGATGGGGAAGATATTGGCTGGTTGCAAAGGTCCTATAACCACGGATAATGATTTGTGAACCGCTTTGAGACGACCTACAAACTAGGCTGTGATAAAGCAGTATATAAGAACCTCGAATTATTATTCATTGTTATTATTATTGACAAATTAGACATTTAAATACATGCTTAGGTAGTATTTCTATTAATTGTTTATATGATAATTGATTTTCAGATGATGGTGACATCGATCCGGGTTTAAGAGTAGGTGAGTATGACATAAAGCTATGATGGTGACATAGAACAGAGTGTAAGA
>NW_018404005.1:0-114 GCF_002113885.1 Mizuhopecten yessoensis
TACACTATATTGACAAAGTGAACAGTTAGAGAGAGAGAAACATATATTGTACACTATATTGACAGATATTACAGTTAGAGAGAGAGAAACATATGATGTACACTATATTGACAG
>NW_018404005.1:3454-3526 GCF_002113885.1 Mizuhopecten yessoensis
AACTATATTGACAGAGAGTACAGTTACAGAGAGAGAGAAACATATGTTGTACACTATATTGACAAAGTGAAC
>NW_018404006.1:0-114 GCF_002113885.1 Mizuhopecten yessoensis
CAGTCTTACTGTATACCAACACGACCATGGAGTCAGTCTTACTGTTTGTATACCAACATGACCATGGACTCAGTCTTACTGTATACCAACACCACTATGGAGTCATTCTTACTG
>NW_018404006.1:973-2090 GCF_002113885.1 Mizuhopecten yessoensis
GTGGAGTCAGTCTTACTGTTGGTATACCAACACGACCATGGAGTCAGTCTTACTGTCGGTATACCAACATGACCATGGAGTCAGTCTTACTGTATACCAACACCACCATGGACTCAGTCTTACTGTCGATATACCAACACCACCATGGAGTCAGTCTTACTGTATACCAACACCACTATGGAGTCATTCTTACTGTTTGTATACCAACACGACCATGGAGTCAGTCTTACTGTATACCAACACGACCATGGACTCAGTCTTACTGTCGGTATACCAACACCACNTATACCAACACCACCATGGAGTCAGTCTTACTGTCGGTATACCAACACGACCATGGAGTCAGTCTTACTGTATACCAACACGACCATGGACTCAGTCTTACTGTCGGTATACCAACACCACCTTGGAGTCAGTCTTACTGTCGATATACCAACACGACCATGGAGTCAGTCTTACTGACGGTATACCAACATGACCATGGAGTCAGTCTTACTGTATACCAACACGACCATGGACTCAGTCTTACTGTCGGTATACCAACACCACCTTGGAGTCAGTCTTACTGTCGGTATACCAACACGACCATGGAGTCAGTCTTACTGTATACCAACACGACAATGGACTCAGCCTTACTGTCGGTATACCAACACCACTATGGAGTCATTCTTACTGTTTGTATACCAACACGACCATGGAGTCAGTCTTACTGTATACCAACACCACCATGGACTCAGTCTTACTGTCGGTATACCAACACCACCATGGAGTCAGTCTTACTGTCGGTAAACCAACACGACCATGGACTCAGTCTTACTGTCAGTATACCAACACCACCGTGGAGTCAGTCTTACTGTCGGTATACCAACACGACCATGGAGTCAGTCTTACTGTATACCAACACCACCATGGACTCAGTCTTACTGTCGGTACACCAACACGACCATGGACTCAGTCTTACTGTACACCAACACGACCATGGACTCAGTCTTACTGTCGGTATACCAACACGACCATCGACTCAGTCTTATTGTCGGTATACCAACACGACCATGGACTCAGTCTAACAGTTGGTACACCAACACGACCATGGACTCAGTCTTACTGTCGGTACACC
>NW_018404006.1:2225-2318 GCF_002113885.1 Mizuhopecten yessoensis
AACTGTCGGTATATCTACACGACCATGGACTCAGTCTAACTGTCGGTTCACCAACACGACCATGGACTCAGTCTTACTGTCG
This sequence comes from Mizuhopecten yessoensis, assembly GCF_002113885.1. Classification (NCBI taxonomy): domain Eukaryota; kingdom Metazoa; phylum Mollusca; class Bivalvia; order Pectinida; family Pectinidae; genus Mizuhopecten; species Mizuhopecten yessoensis. The sequence continues at coordinate 2,308 of NW_018404006.1, forward strand.
GTATACCAACA
>NW_018404006.1:5503-6352 GCF_002113885.1 Mizuhopecten yessoensis
GTCAGTCTTACTGTAGGTATACCAACACGACCATGGACTCAGTCTTACTGTCAGTATACCAACACGACCATGGACTCAGTCTTACTGTCGGTACACCAACACGACCATGGACTTAGTCTTACTGTATACCAACACCACTATGGAGTCATTCTAACTGTTTGTATACCAACACAACCATGGACTCAGTCTTACTGTACACCAACATGACCATGGACTCAGTCTTACTGTGGTTGTGTTGGTATACAAACAGTTAGAATGACTCCATAGTGGTGTTGGTATACAGTCTGAGTCCATGGTGGTGTTGGTAACTGTCAGTATACCAACACGACCATGGACTCAGTCTAACTGTCGGTATACCAACACGACCATGGAGTCAGTCTTTACTGTATACCAACACGACCATGGAGTCAGTCTTACTGTACACCAACACGACCATGGACTCAGTCTTACTGTCGGTACACCAACACGACCATGGACTCAGTCTTACTGTCAGTATACCAACACGACCATGGAGTCATTCTTACTGTAGGTATACCAACACAACCATGGACTCAGTCTTACTGTTGGTATACCAACACGACCATGGACTCAGTCTTACTGTCGGTATACCAACACGACCATGGACTCAGTCTTACTGTACACCAACACGACCATGGACTCAGTCTAACTGTCGGTATACCAACACGACCATGGACTCAGTCTAACTGTCGGTATACCAACACGACCATGGACTCAGTCTTACTGTACACCAACACGACCATGCACTCAGTCTAACTGTCGGTATACCAACATGACCATGGACTAAGTCTTACTGTCGGTATACCAACACGACCATGGACTCAGTCTTAC
>NW_018404006.1:13090-13194 GCF_002113885.1 Mizuhopecten yessoensis
GGGTACACCAACACGACCATGGACTCAGTCTAACTGTTGGTATATGAACACGACCATGGACTCAGTCTAACTGTCGGTACACCAACATGACCATGGACTCAGTC
>NW_018404007.1:0-114 GCF_002113885.1 Mizuhopecten yessoensis
AAAGTGTATGGGTACAGGTTTATCTTGTTAAAGTGTATGGGTACTTGTTGATCTTGTTAAAGTGTATGAGTACTGGTTTATCTTGTTAAAGTGTATGTGTACTGGTTTATCTTG
>NW_018404007.1:6192-6382 GCF_002113885.1 Mizuhopecten yessoensis
GGGATACAGGTTGATCTTGTTAAAGTGTATGGGTACTGGGCGATCTTGTTAAAGTGTATGGGTACTGGTTGATCTTGTTAAAGTGTATGGGTACTGGTTGATCTTGTTAAAGTGTATGGGTACTGGTTGATCTTGTGAAAGTGTCTCGGTACTGGTTTATCTTGTTAAAGTGTATGGATACAGGTTGATC
>NW_018404007.1:7481-7546 GCF_002113885.1 Mizuhopecten yessoensis
GTTCATGTTCTATGAATAGTCGGTGGTGTGTATTGTGTTAGTATCCGTGTTCATGTTCTATGAAT
>NW_018404007.1:8227-9465 GCF_002113885.1 Mizuhopecten yessoensis
ATTTAAGCGTATTGGTACCGGTTGATCTTGTTTAAGTCTTTCGTAGAATTACCCATACCCTCATTAACGCACTTTATTTGTAATGATGTCGTATTATCTAACATGGATACCGATTATTTTACTATTTGTAAGGAACACCATTCGAACAGTGGTTACAAGTTACATCAAGTCGAATGTTACCCGCCTTTTATTGTATTTACTTAATATCTCAGTCTGAAGACTTGTATTCGTTAGGCACTATTGGGTAGTGATATCGGTGATTTAATTTAGACAGCGTTCTTGAGATTTTCAATAGATCTCCCCAGACTGACCACCATATAACGGAACGTGAGGTGGACTTTTATACCGTCAACAACCGGACAAGTTACGGCGTGAAGCCACACAATGGCCGCCAGCCACTCCAAACCCAATTCAGGCGCATTTACCTCCATTTCTAAAACTTATGGAATGTCTTTAAGTGTATTTGTCAGATGAATTAGTTATTTGTTTAATTAAAGTCGAGGACGACGTCTGCTAATACCCATGGTCACCTTTATGTCGCAATTCACTATGTATGGCGCTGATCAACTCCGCTCAGATGTTTACGTCTGGGTCAAGTTGTAATATGTCGATTTCTGTCTAATGTTCACTTCTGATTCAAACACATACATGTACATGTATATGATTTTGATATCTGTAACAACTTCCTTCTGGCGTTTTTTACGTCTGTGTCACATATCTATATGATGTTGATCACAGCGTCATCTACGATTTGGCATTTACGTTTTGGCGATGTGTATTATATGTATTTTGTATTAATGTGTATTATATGTATTGTGTGTTTATGTGTATTATATGTGTTGTGTGTTTATGTGTATGATATGTATTGTGTGTTTATGTGTATGATATGTATCGTGTGCTTATGTTTATGATATGTGTTGTGTGTTAATGTGTATGATATGTAGTGTGTGTTTATGTGTATGATATGTATTGTGTGTTTATGTGTATTATATGTATCGTGTGCTTATGTTTATGATATGTGTTGTGTGTTTATGTGTATGATATGTAGTGTGTGTTTATGTGTATGATATGTATTGTGTGTTTATGTGTATTATATGTATCGTGTGCTTATGTTTATGATATGTGTTGTGTGTTTATGTGTATGATATGTAGTGTGTGTTTATGTGTATGATATGTATTGTGTGTTTATGTGTATGATATGTATCGTGTGCTTATGTTTATGATATGTGTTGTGTGTT
>NW_018404007.1:10059-13447 GCF_002113885.1 Mizuhopecten yessoensis
CCCCTGAGACGCCACACCAAACGTACCCCAGAGACGCCACAACAAACGTCCCCCAGAGACGCAACACCAAACGTCCCCCAGAGACGCAACACCAAACGTTCTCCAGAAACGCCAACAGAAACATCCCCCAGCGACGCTACACCAAACGTACCACAGAGACGCCACACCAAACGTCCCCCAGAGACGCTACACCAAACGTCCCCCAGAGACGCTACACCAAACGTCCCCCAGAGACGCAACACCAAACGTCCCCCAGAGACGCCACACAAAACGTCCCCCTGAGACACCACACAAAACGTCCCCCCGATTCGCCACACCAAACGGCCCCCAGATACGCCACACCAATCCTCATTAAGAGACGCCACACCAAACTTCCCAAAGAGACACCACCCCAAGCGTTCCCCAGAGACGCCACATCAAACATCCCCCAGAGACACCCCCAGAGACGCAACACCAAACTTCCCCAAGAGACACCACACTAACCGTCCCCTAGAGACCACACATCAAACATTCCCTAGACACACCACACTAAACGTCCCCCAGAGACATCACACCAAACGTCCCCATGAGACGCCACACCAAACGTCCCCCAGAGACGCAACACCAAACGTCCCCCCAGACACCACATCAAACGTCCTAAAGAGAGGCCACACCAAACGTCCTCCACAGACACCATACCAAATTTCCTCCGAAGACAACACATTAATCGTTCCCCAGAGACGCCACACCGAACGTCCCCCAGTGAAACCCCACTAAACGTCGCAAAGAGACGCCACACTAAACGTCCCCCAGAGACATCACACCAAATGTCCCCATGAGACGCCACACCAAACGTCCCCCACAGACACCACTCCAAACGTCCCAAAGAGAGGCCACACCAAACGTCCTCCACAGACACCATACCAAATTTCCCCCGAAGACAACACATTAATCGTCCCCCACAGACACCACACCAAACGTCCCTGAGAGACACCACACCAAACGCCTTCACAGACACCACACCAAACATCCCCAAGAGACACCACACCAAACGTCCCCCTGAGACGTCACACCAAACGTCCCCATAAGACGCCAAAATAACGTCCCCCAGAGACGCCACACCAAACGTTCCCCAGAGACGCCACACCAAACGTCCACCGGAGACGCCACGCCAAACGTTCCCCGGAGACGCCACATCAAACATCCCCCAAAGACGCCACAGAGACGCCACACCAAACGTCCCCCAGAGACGCCACACCAAACGTCCCCCAAAGACGCCACAGAGACGCCACACCAAACGTCCCCCAGAGACGCCACATCAAACATCCCCCAGAGACGTGGCACGGCCGTTAACTTCTACTGTTGACCAGAGCCTGCTTAATAGACCCTGATCATGAGCCTTTATGAAGACTGATACTCTATCCCAGACGAGTTGCCAGCTTGCTGTACCTAATTATTAAAGATTATTGCTGATTCTTTTCTAACTTCCATGTAATTTACTTACATCTGATAAAAGTGTAAAAATAATAAACATCCTTCATTGTAACTTTAAAGTGAGTGGTGTGTGCATTGTATGTGCATTAAATCGTATGTGTTCTATGAATTGTGGGTGGTGTGTATTGTGTTAGTATCCGTGTTCATGTTCTATGTATTGTGGGTGGTGTGTATTGTGTTAGTATCCATGTTCTATGTTCTATGAATTGTGGATGGTGTGTATTGTGTACGTATCCGTGTCCATGTTCTATGAATTGTGGGTGGTGTGTATTGTGTTAGTATCCGTGTTCATGTTTTATGAATTGTGGGTGGTGTGTATTGTGTTAGTATACGTGTTCATGTTCTATGAATTGTGGGTGGTGTGTATTGTGTAAGTATCCGTGTTCATGTTCTATGAATTGTGGGTGGTGTGTTTTGTGTTAGTATCCGTGTTCATGTTCTATGAATTGTGGGTGGGGTGTATTGTGTAAGTATCCGTTTTCATGTTCTATGAAGTGTGGGTGGTGTGTTTTGGGTTAGTATCCGTGTTCAGGTTCTATGAATTGTGGATGGTGTGTATTGTGTTGGTATCCGTGTTCATGTTATATGAATTGTGGGTGGGGTGTATTGTGTAAGTATACGTGTCCATGTTCTAAGAATTGTGGGTGGTGGGTATTGGGTTAGTATCCGTGTTCTTTGTTCTATGAATTGTCGGTGGTGTGTATTGTGCAAGTATCCGTGTTCATATTCTATGAATTGTGGATGGTGTGTATTGTGTTAGTAACCGTGTTCATGTTCTTTGAATTGTGGGTGGTGGGTATTGGGTTAGTATCCGTGTTCAGGTTCTATGAATTGTGTGTGGTGTGTATTGTGGTAGTATCCGTGGTCATGTTCTATGAATGGTGGGTGGTTTGTATTGTGTCAGTATCCGTGTTCATTTTCTATGTATTGTGGGTTGTGTGTATTGTGTTATTATCCGTGTTCATGTTTTATGAATTGTGGGTGGGGGGTATTGTGTTAGTATCCATGTTCATGTTCCTATGAATTGTGGGTTGTGTGTATTGTGTAAGTATCCGTTTTCATGTTCTATGAACTGTGGGTGGTGTGTACTGTGTTAGTATCCGTGTTCTATGTTCTATGAATAGTGTGTGGTGTGTATTGTGCAAGTATCCGTGTTCATGTTATATGAATTGTGGGTGGGGGGTATTGTGTTAGTATGCGTGTTCATGTTCTATGTATTGTGGGTTGTGTGTATTGTGTTAATATCCGTGTTCATGTTCTATGTATTGTGGGTTGTGTGTATTGTGTTATTATCCGTGTTCATGTTATATGAATTGTGGGTGGGGTGTATTGTGTAAGTATCCGTTTTCATGTTCTATGAAGTGTGGGTGGTGTGTAATGTGTTAGTATCCGTGTTCATTTTCTATGTATTGTGGGTGGTGTGTTTTGGGTTAGTATCCGTGTTCTATGTTCTATGAATAGTGTGTGGTGTGTATTGTGGTAGTATCCGTGGTCATGTTCTATGAATGGTGGGTGGTTTGTATTGTGTAATTATCCGTGTTCATGTTTTTTGAATTGTGGGGGGGGTGTATTGTGTAAGTATCCGTTTTCATGTTCTATGAATAGTGGGTGGGGGGTATTGTGTTAGTATCCGGGTTCATGTTCTATGAACTGTGGGTGGTGTGTATTGTGTTAGTATCCGTGTTCATTATCTATGAACTGAGGGTGGTGTGTATTGTGTTAGTATCCATGTTCATGTTCTATGAATTGTGGGTGGTGTGTATTGTGTTAGTATCCGTGTTCATGTTCTATGAATTGTGGGTGGTGTGTGTTGTGTTAGTATCCGTGTTATATGTTCTATGAATTGTGGGTGGTGTGTATTGTGTTAGTATCCATGTTCATGTTCTATGAATTGTGGGTGGTGTGTATTGTGTTA
>NW_018404007.1:13910-36511 GCF_002113885.1 Mizuhopecten yessoensis
AGGCACCCTATCAGAAACGTATGTAATTCAGGCACCCTATCAGAAACGTATGTAATTCAGGCACCCTTTCAGAAACGTATCTAATTCAGGCACACTATCAAAAACGTATGTAATTTAGGCACCCTATCAGAAACGTATGTAATTCAGGCACCCTATCAGAAACGTATGTAATTCAGGCACCCTTTAAGAAACGTATGTAATTCAGGGGCCCAATCGGAAACGTATGTAATTCAGGCATCCTGTCAGAAACGTATGTAATTCAGGCTCAGTATCAGTGGCTTCGAATTTTGACCCCGTATTAGTAACTTATGTAATTGAGGCATCCTATTAGTAACTTATGTAATTGAGGCACCCCATCATTAACTGATATAATCCAGGCATCCTATTAGTAACGTATGTAATTCAGGCACCATATTAATAACTTATGTAATTCCAGCACCCTATTAGTAACTTATGTAATTCCGACTCACTATTAGTAACTTATGTAATTCAGGCACCTTGATAGTAACTTATGAAATTGAGGCACCCCATCATTAACTGATATAAAGCAGGCATCATATTAGTAACGTATGTAATTCAGGCACCCTATTAGTAACTTAAGTAATTCCAGCACCTTATTAGTAACTTATGTAATTCCCGCTCACTATTAGTAACTTAAGTAATTCCAGTACCCTATTAGTAACTTATGTAATTCAGGCATCCTATTAGTAACAATTGTAATTCAGGCACCCTATTAGTAACTTATGTAATTCAGGCACACTATCAGAAACGTATGTAATTTAGGCACCCTATCAGAAACGTATGTAATTCAGGCATCCTTTTAGTAACAATTGTAATTCAGGCACCCTATTAGTAACTTAAGTAATTCCAGCAGCTTATTAGTAACTTATGTAATTCCCGCTCACTATTAGTAACTTAAGTAATTCCAGCAGCTTATTAGTAACTTATGTAATTCCCGCTCACTCTTAGTAACTTAAGTAATTCCAGTACCCAATTAGTAACTTATGTAATTCAGGCATCCTATTAGTAACAATTGTATTTCAGGCACCCTATTAGTCACTTATGTAATTCAGGCACACTATCACAAACGTATGTAATTTAGGCACCCTATCAGAAATGTATGTAATTCAGGCACCCTATCAGAAGCGTAGTAATTCAGGCACCCTATAAGAAACGTATGTAATTCAGGCGTCCAATCAGAAACGTATGTAATTCAGGCATCCTTTTAGTAACAATTGTAATTCAGGCACCCTATTTGTCACTTATGTAATTCAGGCACACTATCAGAAAAGTATGTAATTTAGGCACCCTATCAGAACCGTATGTAATTCAGGCACCCTTTCAGAAACGTAAGCAATTCAGGCACCCTATCAGAAACGTATGTAATTCAGGCAACCTATCAATAACGTATGTAATTCAGGCACCCTATCAGAAGCGTATGTAATTCAGGCACCCTATCAGAAACGTATGTAATTCAGGCACCCTATCAGAAACGTATGTAATTCAGGCGCCCTATCAAAAACGTATGTAATTCAGGCATCCTATCCGAAACGTATGTAATTCAGACACCCTGTCAGAAACGTATGTAATTCAGGCACACTATCAGTGGCTTCTAATGTTGACCCCGTATAAGTAAATTATGTAATTTAGGCACACTATCAGAAACGTATGTAATTAAGGAACCCTGTCAGAAACGTATGTAATTCAGGCACACTATCAGTGGCTTCTAATGTTGACCCGGAAAAGTAAATTATGTAATCCAGGCATCCTATTAGTAACGTATGTAATTCAGGCATCCTATTAGTAACCTATGTAATGCAAGCACCCTATTAGTAACTTATGTAATTCAGGCCCCTTATTAGTAATGTTTGTAATTCAGCCATCCTATTAGTAACTTATGTAATTCAGGCACCCTGTCAGAAACGTATGTAATTCAGGCACACTATCAGTGGCTTCTAATGTTGACCCCGTATTAGTAAATTATGTAATTTAGGCACCCTATCAGAAACGTATGTAATTAAGGAACCCTGTCAGAAACGTATGTAATTCAGGCACACTATCAGTGGCTTCTAATGTTGACCCGGAAAAGTAAATTATGTAATCCAGGCATCCTATTAGTAACGTATGTAATTCAGGCATCCTATTAGTAAATTATGTAATTGAGGCACCCCATCATTAACTGATATAATCCAGGCATCCTATTAGTAAGGTATGTAATTCAGGCACCATATCAGTAACTTATGATATTCCGGCACCCTATTAGTAACTTATGTAATTCCGTCTCACTATTTGTAACTTATGTAATTCAGGCACCTTATTAGTAACGTATGTAATTCAGGCACCATATTAGTAACTTATGTAATTCCGGCACCCTATTAGTAACTTATGTAATTCCGGCTCACTATTAGTAACTTATGTAATTCAGGCACCTTATTTGTAACTTAATTAATTGAGGCACCCTATTAGTAACTTAATTAATTGAGGCACCATATTAGTAACTTATGTAATTCCGGCACCTTATTAGTAACTTAAATAATTCCGGCACACTATCAGTGGCTTCTAATGTTGACCCCGTATAAGTAAACTATGTAATTCAAGCACCTTATTAGTAACTTATGTAATTCCGGCACCCTTTTAGTGACTTATGTAATTGAGGCACCCCTTCATTAACTTATTTAATCCAGGCATCATATTAGTAACTTATGCAATTCAGGCACCCTATTAGTAACTTTAGTAATTCCAGAACCCTATTAGTAACTTATGTAATTCCCACTCACTATTAGTAACTTATGTAATTCAGGCATCCTATTAGTAACTTATGTAATTTCGGCACCCTATTAGTAACTTATGTAATTCCGGCACCCTATTAGTAACTTAAATAATTCCAGCACCCTATTAGTAACTTATGTAATCCATGCATCCTATTAGTAACTTATGTAATTCAGGCATCCTATTTGTAACGTATGTAATTTCGGCACCCTATTAGTAACTTATGTAATTCAGGCACCCTATTTGTAACTTATGTAACCAGGCCCCTTATTAGTAACTTATGTAATTCAGGCACCCTATTAGTAACTTATGTAATTCAGGCACTCTATTTGTAACTAATGTAACCAGGCCCCTTATTGGTAACTTATGTAATTCAGGCACCCTATTAGTAACGTATGTATTTCAGGCATCCTTTAAGTAACTTATGTAATTCAGGCATCCTATTAGTAACTTATGTAATTCCGGCACCCTTTTAGTAACTTATCTAATTCTGGCACCCTATTAGTAACTTATGTAATTCAGGCATCCTATTAGTAACTTATGTAATTCCGGCAACCTATTAGTAACTTATCTAATTATGGCACCCTATTAGTAACTTGTGTCATTCCGGCACCCTATTAGTAACTTATGTAATTCCGGCACCCTATTTGTAACTTATGTAACCAGGCCCCTTATTAGTAACTAATGTAATTCATTTCCTATATCAGTAATTTATTTCAGACCTATTTTGTCAGTAACTTATGTAATTCAGACCTCTTAGACATCACACAAATAGGGGCAAGTCGTGGAGAAATGTGCAACGTCTTCCTGCTAAGGACTTACCGCTGACTAGTCCACATGGCCACAAAGATGTATGAAGAGGTAAGTAAACCTTGTCTGAAGCCACCTACCTGCTGTAGTATCCTACTGACCCTTTATAAGCAGCTGAAGGTCGTTCAAAGATATTGTCGGCTTTCCTTTGTTGAATAATGACAATTTCTAGAAACAGGTTGGTTATGATCGCAGTATATTATGTTAATCTACTGGGTTCCTATTTGCATTACCAGATGCCAGTTGTCTAGTAAGTTAATTTATTGCGGAGGTAGATAACACTGACCTGTTAATTGAATGGTGGCATCATACTATTGTAGATCATCAAGCTATATGTCCGTTTATTTTCTGTGCGACAAAACCTATACTGCCTGCTAAGGTTATGACGGGGGATCACCTCGTCGAGGGGAGGAGGCGACCAGGAAATGACGAGAAATGGAGGAAACCTGCTGGTCGTTATAACTGGTCACCTATAGATAAGGATGATACATGTACAATCTTCCCTCAACTGTTTCCGAAGTATTGTGACAATACTCGGACATTGGTTTTTGACGTAACTCGTGTTGTCGTAAACGCGAAAAATTCCCTTGACCGTTTTGTTTTGCAGTGTATTTTTACGAATATGGAGCTTGTGACTGAAGTATACTGACAAAATGTCACCGCTGGAGATACTTTGGAGTCTATTACATTGTGTAGCTGACGTATCACATGTACTTAAGAATTCTGCTACAGCAGTGCGATATACATATTTTATTGCCATGATTTCCAACTTGAAACCCTTCAATTCATACTTGTTACATTTCTGTAGCTTTTAAAGTCAACTTTTGTGTTTAATTCTGCCCTTGCTGCAATTTCATCAGAACAAGTCTTCAGACCCAATGACCGTACCAACTGATCAGTAATCAAATAATGTTTTCTATGTTTATCTATTCAACCATATGACGGAAAACCCAAATAGTTTCCAATTGGAAAACATTCACATGTAACACATGAAGCTGTGCTGGGTTATTTTGACGCTGCACAACGGAAATGTATATCACGTGGTCCCATGTACGTAAGATTGAAATTAAAGCTGTTATCTTTTGGCAAGTACACTCCTGTAACTCTGAACAGGATTTTAGACCAACAACCCGGTCAGCTGGTAACATTTAGAATATCTGTCACTTTTTTCTTAGAAACAAAGAAGTCTGTGAAAAAATAAGCTCAAATATTGTCTTTTCGTCATTTAATCAAACAACATAGATACAAAACACCATGGACAATTAGACTCTAAATAGTGACCATTTATCATTACAGTACATGTGTCCTCTCATCGTTAAATGCGCGCGGTGGCGTTGGTGGACGTCAACCTTGATCATAAGACCAGAATTATCACAAATCAGAGCGGACTGATCAGATTCTTTATTCCTTGTGTTGTACAACACATCGTAGGGAAAACATAACATACAGTATTTACCTACCTTTTCTTAATTTCAAATAATGAAAGTGAATGTGATAGAACGTAAATATATGGTATGAAATGCATCTTTTTAACATTGCGCATCATGAAATATGTTTGAACGAAACTGTGTTGCATACCCTCATAACTGTGAAAAAGATGCATCTCAAACCTAAAGAATACAGCGAATTACATTGATGTGTAGTGTAATCTAACACAGAAAATACAATTTATATTATTTACATCAGAAAGAATGCAAAATTCCATTATATATTGTTTAGTGGCGATGCCGATTTAACGTTAATTGAAGTGTCTGATGAGTACGTTATCCAGCATGTGATCAGATATAAGTATGTATAACGGTATTGTAAGTTGTGAGTAATTACAAATGTGATGTTTGATTCCTCGATCGAATGTGAAAAGTTATGGGGACTGTTGATTATCTAACACCTGCCCGACCACGTAGGTTTTCTCCGGGTACTCCAGTTTCCTCCCCCCTCCGCGCGCTAAGATCCAGACCAACAAGACTGATCCATATAAGTTGTAAAAACGTGTGTCATAAAAAATCTTGTTGTAAACTATATAAAGTTTACTTTATTAATGGTACATGTAAGACTGGGGCCACAAGTATCAATTATCACATTGGTACGGTCAGTACAGGAGTACGATAATATCCGGAACCGTACCGAGAATAAAGCCATCCTCAAAGCTACGTTGATCAAATTTAAGTATCATGGATTTGTGATTGAGTGTCAGACGCATGCGTCTCCATCGTGATCGATCGTAACACTCAGACTACAGGATTCCCAGACTAACTACCAAATGTATACCCCGATCTGTCAGCAGTCAGCAGGACAGGCGTGTCCCTGGGGTGGGGCCTTCGACGCTGTATAGCTTATCTGTCAACGCGGCTGATCAGCAGGGTCCCACGGCGTGCNGGGGGGGGGGGGGGGGGGGGGGGGGGGGGGGGGGGGGGGGGGCATCATTATTGATTTGATGGTAGGCATTCTTATCCAGCAAGAATGAATTGTACTTACGACTAACTGTAAGAATTAAACAGGGTGCTTCTACGACTTTTACTTTTGTACAGTTGTCTCTATAGAACTCGTAAATCAGCACAGTCGACCTTCACCGTTAGGAATATGGTATCGTCCCTAAGGTACATATCCGACTCCAGTCTGTCCAGGGAACAAAAACGGGGAACACCACATGCCACGTTCATTTCCGTTTGGGGGCGCTGAAAGCTGTTTCCGGTTGGTTGTGGTATGAACGTCTCCCGGATGTCCTGCCCCGTGCCGCTCTGGTCGAGTAACATCAGAGTCACCTGCTGTCTGAACGGCCACTCCAACAGAACGTCGAAGTCCCCCTTCATCACCACGAAGAAGACAGACAGATGGGTTCCCTTGCCATTCCCGTCGCCGTTGAGATACACACGGGCACACATACGGTAACCATAACGACTAGTGTAAAATGGTTGACTGAAAAGCGACTGAGTCCTTCCGAAAATGGCTTCCTGTTTTCGTCGTTGATAGTCCCGTAACTTCCACATCAGAGTTCCGGTGTGGTCCGCTGTCTCCAGAAGCCGAACCTCCAAATTGAGTTTGTTGAGTTCGGTGTCGTAGAGGGCCACTCGACGTTCTAGCTGTGATAATGCTGGAGCTGTCGGGGATATGATTGTACATGTTGTATGAAAGACTGTTATATAGTATAGGTACACGAAACATTGTCAAATCAGAATATTACAATTTTATCAAACGTTTTTAAGATCTAGTTTCGGCTGTTAGAGGCTAAAAGTATTTACATTGTATATACTATAAAATGACCTACCGGCTACACTCCCTGGTCCATGTCCCGCCCTTTCTATGCAGGTGAGCCTTTCGTTACTTGCAATTAAACTGTCCTTCAGAGTACTGACGTCATTAGACAGTTTATTGGCAACCTCCTTTGTTACGAGGTCCTGAAGCTTTCGCTGAACGTGGATGCTCTTTTCCCCGTACCCCACCATCAGTATCTGCAATCACAAGCGGTGTCACTGTATTGATACGGCCACATATAATAAAGCCGTGCCAGATTATACAGATACACAAACTGCTACACCGATACTACTCTGGTACGTATGTACGTAAAACAAAGGTCAGCATTGCACTCATACTTAACCCAAGGTGGCGACACTTACTGGTACACTTATAATTAGCACAAGGAGCAACATTATTCTGATAGACAGAACGCAGGGGACTTTTTGTATTATGACTTCCAATAGCAAACGGTCATCTACGATGTAACAGATACGTTCACAGAGGAGGGCGAAAGAAGGGAATAAAATACTGATCCATAGCTAAACAGTTCATTAGAAAACGTTGCGACTAAGCAGTCTCTGTAACACAGACGTCAAAAAGTTTATTTTCCAGCTACCGTGCTGTGACCTGATCGAAGGGATGTAACTCGAATAGAGTAATGATAATTAACTCCCTTTGCACATGAAACTTCGCACATGAGCTTACAACCGAAAACATGCATGTTATTTATATAATGTTAGGCAATACCCGAAGCGTTTAGAGGATTAAATTGTTTCGTCGATTGTTTATATCTTTAAAAATCTGACTCGTGTTATCATTTTAAAACTATCTGTATTTTAGATTCATCCCTTTCCAATTAGCATGTCTGATTACTCATTATCATGGACACAAAAATAATTTTCTTCTAAATACAATTACTCACTCGAAAATGGATAAAATTTATACTTTATGCTGTTCCCTTTCTTTTGAAACATTACACGAGATTGGAAGCGAGATTCACCATAGATGCCAAACAGGATGACACCAAAGCAACGTCATACACATGCACATCGGCTCATACAGCATGAACATTTGATTTAAAAAAAAAATCGTTTAAATATCGATAAATAAATAAAAATCTACGAAATTAGTATAAAAAGGTACACCAAAAACAGAAAGAAAAAATTACCAAATGTGTTCGAATAAAACGGTCTCTTACTGGTCGGTAATATCATTTACGGTAAAAGGGAAGTTTTCTCAATGTAACTAAACCCAATATCTATCTATTTCATGGCAAGACATATTTGGAACAATACTTAGAATGGAATAATTACCCTATTTAAGCCACACAACCCCTTGGAATTGTTAAACAAAAAAAAACTTTTTAGATGTTGATAAACTCGGCGTCCTACTTTGGCTCACACAAATAAGGGTTCGTTTGACATGTTTTCCAGACTGTCATAGCGTAGTTTGCGTTATTTGAGCAATTTGCTTTTTCTGGTTCTAACTTTTTTTGTCAAACATCAGAAAACCTTAGGCTACCAACATCTGAGAACGAACAATCTTTGAATCATCATCTAGGTGACCACTGTTTCAGAAACAGCGGTAAGCACCATCTGGGAACTATAGTCTGGGAAATTACTGGTGGCAGCCATCTTGAATGAGATATGCTGGGTAAAAAAATCACCAAGATTAACATCTCATCTCTCCACATATATGAATACTCTAGTCTTCCTAGAACTTTATCTTTAAACATAAAAGTTCAAACTAGAGACAGAAAATACGGCTCATCAATGTACCAAGCAATGAATCATATACATGAAGGCATTACGGTATGATAGTCTGACAAACAACCAATCAGAGGCCATGGCGGATATCTTGAAGACATCAAAAACATCAACAGTGGCTTACGGAGATTATCAATACATAGAGTCGTTAGAATTGCTGGCAAAAACTAGAGTAAGGAAGTTTCAATGATTATTAATAATTGATATTCTGAGAGGTAAAGTGAATTGTCCGACCTGGTTGGTTTTCCGCAGGTACTCCGATTACCTCCAACATTAACACTCTTAATCTACAATGTATTCCATCCCGTCAGCAAGAATGATAAATACAACACGAAAGAACCTATGTCAAAACCGTTGTAAAATAATGAAGGTTTGAAGAAGATGATCCGATTGCCCCTATATACACCTCTTATCCATTTGTCTCTCTATCAAGCCGCGTCTAATCCGGTTCTTATACTATCCTGCTGTCCAGCCACCACCAATCCGGTTGTTCCGATAATCTGCTATCCAGCCACCACTAATCCGCTTGTTCCAGTATCCTGCTGTCAAGCCACCACTAATCCGCTTGTTCCAGTATCCCGCTATCCAGCCACCACTAATCCGCTTGTTCCAGTATCCTGCTATCCAGCCACCACTAATCCGCTTGTTCCAGTATCCCGCTATCCAGCCACCACTAATCCGCTTGTTCCAGTATCCTGCTATCCAGCCACCACTAATCCGCTTGTTCCAGTATCCTGCTATCCAGCCACCACTAATCCGCTTGTTCCAGTATCCTGCTATCCAGCCACCACTAATCCGCTTGTTCCAGTATCCTGCTATCCAGCCACCACTAATCCGCTTGTTCCAGTATCCTGCTATCCAGCCACCACTAATCCGCTTGTTCCAGTATCCTGCTATCCAGCCACCACTAATCCGCTTGTTCCAGTATCCTGCTATCCAGCCACCACTAATCCGCTTGTTCCAGTATCCTGCTATCCAGCCACCACTAATCCGCTTGTTCCAGTATCCTGCTATCCAGCCACCACTAATCCGCTTGTTCCAGTATCCTGCTATCCAGCCACCACTAATCCGCTTGTTCCAGTATCCTGCTATCCAGCCACCACTAATCCGCTTGTTCCAGTATCCTGCTATCCAGCCACCACTAATCCGCTTGTTCCAGTATCCTGCTATCCAGCCACCACTAATCCGCTTGTTCCAGTATCCTGCTATCCAGCCACCACTAATCCGCTTGTTCCAGTATCCTGCTATCCAGCCACCACTAATCCGCTTGTTCCAGTATCCTGCTATCCAGCCACCACTAATCCGCTTGTTCCAGTATCCTGCTATCCAGCCACCACTAATCCGCTTGTTCCAGTATCCTGCTATCCAGCCACCACTAATCCGCTTGTTCCAGTATCCTGCTATCCAGCCACCACTAATCCGCTTGTTCCAGTATCCTGCTATCCAGCCACCACTAATCCGCTTGTTCCAGTATCCTGCTATCCAGCCACCACTAATCCGCTTGTTCCAGTATCCTGCTATCCAGCCACCACTAATCCGCTTGTTCCAGTATCCTGCTATCCAGCCACCACTAATCCGCTTGTTCCAGTATCCTGCTATCCAGCCACCACTAATCCGCTTGTTCCAGTATCCTGCTATCCAGCCACCACTAATCCGCTTGTTCCAGTATCCTGCTATCCAGCCACCACTAATCCGCTTGTTCCAGTATCCTGCTATCCAGCCACCACTAATCCGCTTGTTCCAGTATCCTGCTATCCAGCCACCACTAATCCGCTTGTTCCAGTATCCTGCTATCCAGCCACCACTAATCCGCTTGTTCCAGTATCCTGCTATCCAGCCACCACTAATCCGCTTGTTCCAGTATCCTGCTATCCAGCCACCACTAATCCGCTTGTTCCAGTATCCTGCTATCCAGCCACCACTAATCCGCTTGTTCCAGTATCCTGCTATCCAGCCACCACTAATCCGCTTGTTCCAGTATCCTGCTATCCAGCCACCACTAATCCGCTTGTTCCAGTATCCTGCTATCCAGCCACCACTAATCCGCTTGTTCCAGTATCCCGCTATCCAGCCACCACTAATCCGCTTGTTCCAGTTTCCCGCTATCCAGCCACCACTAACCCGGTTTACCCACAATCACGCCACCGTTTATTGGTTGTCCTAATATCCAGTCATTACAAATGTTTGTGCAGCCCATGGCTTTACGTACTTCCTCTCTTCCTACCTGGAAACGTATACTTATAAATTAATATATAACAAAATGTCCTTAAAGCTTGATACTTACCTTCAAGTCTCTTGCCTCTGCTCTGGTTTTCATAAGTTGTTCGTGAAGTTTCTGGTTTTCCTCTTTCATGACCGCAACCACTTCCAGCACATTACGCATTTGTCTCTGTAAAGTTATCATAAAACACTTATAGAATATACAAAATTTTCGATCGAGCAAAAAATTCCTTTTAGCATGACATCAAAATGAAACTTCATTTTCAGCTGGACAACTGTCATTTTAAGTACTGTGAGGTCATTTTTCAACCAATAAATACACTTCCAGCCGTTAGAAAGCATGTTCATTACTCTCACTGCTGTTATTTGCACGTTTGGGAGTTGCGACACATAATAGAAAGTGATGTAACAGTGTGTGTGATTGTTTAAATACATCCCACGACCGGGAGACAATACATCATACCCCCCGCCAAACATGTATATACATATCTTGCCATTGGGGCCTGATGTATGTATGTATGTATGTATGTATGTTTTGGACCTCCTCCCCGGACATGCAAGAAGTATTGTATTACGTGTAAGGGCTTCAGATCAACGTATCGTTAAACTATCATCCTGTAATGGTGGTCATCCAAGGCATGTCTCGTAAAGCTTAAATAACGGGTCGATTAGATGGCGTGGATTCGCGCGAGACCCAAATAAAACTAAAACATAAAAACGACATGTTTTTTTATGGGGAACGGGGATTTGCGTCGGATGTAAATGCTGGTGAAAGGCAAAATATGCTTCACTACAACGATATCAATCACGATTGTTAAACCACCCAAAATCTATTTTTTGAAGCGAGAAAGTTTTGGGGTCCATGCTTCGAAAGCTTGCCATCATTCCTACATGTAGCATAGTTAGGAGATGGACGCCGATTAAACCCCTTAATATATAATAGTTCTTCCTTCCGTATCAGGAGAGGTCCTAAGATACTTCGCAGTATCATGTGACCAAATGTTAAACTGCGAACGGGGGCACTTGCTGTCGGGAGATATGTTTTTTGTTTTTGGTAGCCATGTCAACTGAAAGTCATGTGTTTAAACAATTTAGACACACTGTAAAACAGATGAAATATAACAATTCATATTGTAATATAATTTGAAGGTCAGAATAGAATAAAATGATATTACATCGTGTACATACAAATTGTTTTTTTAACAGTAGAGCAAAGACATCTTTTTATCACATTGGTACAAATTCCCATTGTCATATGTAAATAAACGACTTGAATGGTGAAGAGATGGTGCCTTTTTCTGCAGCATATATATTCAAGGATCATCTACACTTCCGCGGTACCTTTAACTCGGCGTTTTCAGCCCTCTCCCGCTCTTCCCTCTCCCGGCGAAACCTGGACTCCATAGAAAGATGGAGGGACACATTGTTTTCTTCGTGCTCCTTCAGCTCCCGATCAGTACCCTAAAATAGCGGTTAGAAAAACTTTTCGTACATGTACTGATCCCAAACAACAGGAACACAACAATATTGTATTAATTTGATCGTCTGATTGACTGGTTTGTTGAGATTTAAATGTCACTTTCTAGTATTCTTTTGTTTGTTTGGTGGTTGGTTTAATTTTCATGCCACCTTTTGATTGTTTGATTGATTGGATAATACTAATAATATCCAACATTTGATATAGAGCCCTATCTAGCTAGCATAAGCCACTCAAAGCGATGGATGGTCCATCGAGTGATATATCGATTGATTGATTGATTTTGATTTGATTTATTTTATTGACAAAAGTAGTCAACAGGATTGGACATCAGACATTGCCGATAAATGTCCTCTCCTTACAGCTACATCCGGTGGTGAACACATTGTTTACATGTATTAGCAGTGTAGATACACAAAGGGGAAGTAACTCCTCCAAAGCAGATTATATAATAGTGAAGTGTAACCACTAACAAAAGTCAATTCCAGCAAATAGATATTTAGATTACTGGTAGGGTCACACCAACTCTTGGACATATTGTGACTATTTGTACATTTTCAAAAACAGGAGTTACTTCATGTAGCTAGTATATGGTAATGCCCAATATGTGGTGCCCAGAGGAAAGTCATATATATGCATACTATGTTATTAATGACCTTTATCATTAGCAGGACATTGATAGATTGGTTGAAATGTTTACACTACTTTGTTGTTGTATACTACGCATTAAGTCGCTTTATAAATAAAATAAAAAAGATCTTTCTTTGTATTAAGGGTCCCGTTTTTGAAAGTCTATAATGTTTTCATTTTAATACGTTTTTCTTCTTAATTTCTGCTTTGTTAGATGATGTAGGGAATCGTATTGTTTAATTTATTCACTAAACATTTATTCTCATGTTAATTTCTATATTCTAAATATTTCGTTATATTCGGTCTTGGAATTTAACATAAAAGGAGTTGTATATACTTTTCTCTTTAGACTTACCGAATATGGACAGCCGTGTTCGGAGTAAGGACAAACACTCGTCTTTAACGGACACTCCTGCAAGTGGTTGTGTAACTGTCAAACAAAGATTTAGCGTCACTTGGAGACACACAACAGAGTTAAAGATATTATACAGTTAAAGTATGGGGTTGAGGGATATAGCAAGTTTCTAGTGTCCCGAGACCAGGTCTATTTCCCGAGGCGAAGCCGAGGGAAATAGGCATGGTCAAGGGACACCAGAAACTTGCCATATCCCTCAACCCCATACTTTCACCGTTTTATTATACCGATACACACTGGAGAGATAGTTTTAACTAGAAATTATTTGTAAACCATAAGCTGTATAGCTTCACGTCCCATCAACTCTTGATCACAGTAGAGCCAAACATGCTTCCGAGTTCTGTAGCAAGCTCCGCCCACCTCGCGCGTCGCTTCCGAGTTCGGTAGCAAGCTCCGCCCACCCCGTGCGTCGGTTCCGAGTTCGGCAACAAGCTCCGCCCACCTACCGCCTGATTGGCTCGGCGGAAACACCCGAGTGTAGGTGTGTTTTAGTTCCCAGACTAACACACAGGACTAAAACACAGTCAGGCAAAAGTGGGGATATATTCTATTTAACCAATTACTTTTATATAGAGTAAATAAAGTAGAGGTATAATAATAACGGTAAATACATGTATGTTAGTTTGTCATCAGAATAGCCATAGCTAAATGTTGAACTGACCCAAAATGGTGTCCCCTTGAAGCTCTTAGAGATAACGGCACAAAGCATAATGAAAGGGCGACAACTTTGGAAGGTGCTGGAGATCATGGACTCATTTTTGTTGTTTGTTTGTTGATGTTTTGCATCCTATTAACAGCTATGGTCATTTAAGGATGTGCCAGGTTTTGGTGGTGGAGTAAAGGCAGAGTATCCTGAGACAAAACACTGACCTGTAGCCAGTATCTCGCAACTGCCCCATTTTTTGAAAATAACAGCAACTCAATAATACAGTTTAAACAAGGAATGTATAGGGTCGGTACTAGAATTACAGCTTGGTGCTAGTATTGTTTCGGGTTGTAACAAGTATTGTTTGGGGTTGTAGCTAGCATTGTTTCGGTTTGGTGCTAGTACTATATCGCGTTGTAGCTAGCAGTGTATCGGGTTGTGCATGTAGCTAGTACTTTTTCTGGTTGTAGCCAGCATTATTCCAGGTAGGTGCTAGTATTGTTTCGGGTTGGTGCTAGTATTATTTTGGGTTGTAGCTAGTATTGAATCGGGTTGTAGCTAGCATTATTTGAGGTTGGTGCTAGTATTGTTTCGGGTCATTGTTAGTATTGTTAGGGGTTGGTGCTAGTACTACTAAGGACTGGTATTGATACATTTCGCTGTAATACGTACCTGACCACGAGTGATAGCTTCTTCGCCACACTTATTGGGACATACCACAGTTGTCAGGCAACACAGCTCGCAATGGTCCTGTGTTTACATAGGACAAAAAAAATATAAAAACAAAATCATTTTGTTGACAATATTTTGAATTTAGTTTTAGGGAAACTGTATATATGCTTGCGGTAAACTATGTACAAGGGGTAATGTAATATCGCACATCTAGAGTCATATTTTATGTGTTCAAGGTGGCAATTTTATCATATAATACTATTATACAGTGCAGTATTCCAATCTAAAACCTTTTTCTATAGTAGTTCTAGTGAAGATTTTCTAGCCAGCCCATCCTTTCAATTTACTCACCGGGAGATTCCTCCATTCAATGATCTCTTTACATCCACTTCTCCGGTACGGACACCTGACCAGCAGACCCGTGATCTCCCGTTTCCGGCTTTCATCAGGAAATACCTGCCACATAGTGATACACTCAGTCTTATATTAATAGAGAAACGTGGTGTTAAGTGAGACGGCTGATGGAAGGTGTTGGGGGTACTTATAGGTGGTGTTAAGTGAGAAGGCTGGTGAAAGGTGTTGTGTGTGTGTGTGGGGGGGGGGGGGTACTTACAGGTGATGTTAAGTGAGACGGCTGATGCAAGGTGTTGGGGGTGTTGGGGGAACTTATAGGTGGTGTTAAGTGAGAAGGCTGGTGAAAGGTGTTGTGTGTGTGTGTGGGGGGGGGGGGGGTACTTACAGGTGATGTTAAGTGAGACGGCTGATGCAAGGTGTTGGGGGTGTTGGGGGTACTTATAGGTGGTGTTAGGGAGATGGCTGATGGAAGGTGTTGGGGGTACTTATAGGTGGTGTTAAGGGAGACGGCTGGGGAAAGGTGTTGGGGGAATTATAGGTGGTGTTTCGGAGAGGACAACTACATATAGGTGATAATGAGACACAACTGAAGGTTAAGTGTTTTGGGACCGGACATCTATAGATGATAATATGTTGAGGAAGAGGTCTACTACAGCTTAGAACAATTAAACTACAGGTGTGAATTTCTGTTTCGGAACAGGCAAGCTTCATGATATATATGTTTAGAAGTTGACAACTACAGGAGAATCTGTGTTTTTCTTTACAAATGTGCATCCTCACCTGATTACGTTCAGTGATAGAGCCACATTCCTGGCCTGGACAGGTGAACGAGTTGTTGTTAACAAACATGTGTTGTAGGTGTTCCCCACACACGTGATGTCCACAAACTAACTGGTAGGGGTCACTAAGTACTTGTTCACATGTGATACACGTGTAAATCCGATCCAGTCCCACGAAGTCTTGCAAATCTGGAACTGCACCCATGACAACTGAAAAGACCATTACGAAAGTATAATAATCAGAAAAATATCTTCGGGAAGTAGGTGTCAGTGTATTTTTCTTAGCTTCGAATTTAAACGTAATACCACATACTTATTTTCAAATAGAACACATTTAACTAAGAAATAATATACAAAGTATATTTAAGGATATTCTTGCTTTCTGGATGAAATTAAAGCAGTTACATTTTATGAATGGAGTGAATGTTTTGCTAAATGCGTAGCATGAATATCGTTAATTGTAATATTACAAATATTTAATCATGTTAGACATCGCCTCTTTGTATCAGGTTAAGACAACACCGTTGTTTATAAGCAGTAACATTTGATTTTATGACCCGGATAATGCTTCAAACCAAACTTTGTTGAAATATGATCTCAACTGTTTCCATATTATGAACAATGGTCTAAGTCACCCGGTGCGAGACTGAACCAGGAACAATCCCGGTAGTATAATTGTTATTGTCTCTTCATGCCTAGCAATTGTATACTCCATTTCACCTATTTTGCCCCGTCCATCAGTCTCAAAGACGTTTATACAAACAAAGTCCCCTAGGCCAAGTAATTTTTTATGACAACTTTAGCAATAAAAAAAAATGTATAGTTAGTGTGAAATGTTTGTTCCAAAACATTTCACACTATGGTTATAATTCTGTCGTATAACCTTCTATTTATACGACATAGAAATATAGTGATATTCAATGATATACATGTATAGAGGAATCAGTAATAAAAACTCTTTATGCTACATTGTAACTTTCCAATCAATATGTGGGACTGTAAAATAAAATACCCTTTAAGGGTACGGCAGATACTATTTTTCGGTTTTCACGACTTAACATACTCTAACATTTATCAATGCTGACGGTCATGTTTTCTTCTGATCGATCAATTTGAAGCTATATGTATAGATGAATTATATACAATAAGTTTTAATTCAAGATTCTTATCTTGTATTTTTTTCATAGTTTTCTTAATTTTGCTAATTATTATGCTATTTATTAGTTTTCTTTATATTAATAGTTAGTTAATCTTTGCTATATCTCACGCAGCTTAATTAGCCATTACAAATAAAAACTTCACTGGTTGTGTTATATGTATCTGTTATACGTCATAAATATGACAAAATGTCTAAGTCTGGTGTCAGGGCCAGAGGAAACTCGGGCTACAGAGTTTCACACTGCCAATCGTTATTACAGCTCCGCGAAAACAATTGCACATATTATAATAAAGGTAAATGTACATCGTATTTTGAATGTAACGAACATATTTTATATCAATGATGTGAATGCTCTTACCTCGTCTTTTAGTCTGCCGCTCAAGCTGGATTACTTGCAGGAGATGGGCGCTAGATCTAGATTCAATCGATGAAGTTACCTAAATGTCTATTTTTAGACAGGTTATTTCCTTGGTATAGTCATAGCTAAAAATAGTTTCGGTTTCCATTGTGATTTGTATGTGTGTGCACATGTGGATATATATGTGCCTGAGGCATGGTATATTTGTGTATTTATCGATATTTCCTAACCATTGGTATGGTATAGGACTTCAGGTTGTTATATATTGCTAATAAATTATCAATGCCAGTGTGTAGATGTGTGACAAGTGAGAGTTTCCTAGCTTAGGTAAAGGTATAAAGTTAGGCCACAGGGGTTCGTTACAAATGTCTAAAATACACATATATGCTACAGACTGTATGCTGATATGGGTCACAGCACACTTGTGTACGCTTAGATGTGTTGTGACCCATAACAAGCATATGTATATCGGCGTGTTCAGTTCGTTCACTAATAGCTACGTACATGTACGTACGTGCATTCGGTGACTCGGTCTCCGTGTCAAAAACAGTGTATGTTTGTTAAAGTTCTTGATTTCCTTACAACTTACGACGATATGTTAGATAAATAATGTCAATTAGGTATTCATGGACGACATTGATTCAATGTCTATTGATAAAAGCAGAGACGTATATGTAATGTATACGTCTCTGATAAAAGGTAGGAGAAATCATGTGTCCGTCATCTTATGTAAAACAAAACTACGTAACGGTTGTTTTTTTGTGTTTTTTCAAACGGCCTATTTAAATACAGGAGCATCTAACTTGTTCAGACATAATTGAAAGTAATATATACTATAGATACATTTGTTTAACAAAATGAGTCTAAAACCAAGATAAATAAGGCTGATAATATTCAATCTATCATAACATACAAGTTCCGCAGCTTACATACACGTGGTATGTTTACCTTTGGATATTAGACAGCAACGCAGCGATTTGTAGATTGGTATTTTAAAATACGACTTTCGTTCCCCTAATCTCAAGCATCTCCAATATCAAATTATAAAAAAAAAAATATGAAGATGAATGTTTAAGATCAACAGCCCAAAAGTTGGTACTTAAATATGTTGTGTGTCAAAACGCATTAAAGTTTGGAAAATCGCTTGTTTTATATTCATATTATTCAAAGTAGAAACTTCGACGGTTTGTAAAATTTAATATACGGCACATGTACATATTCAATATATTTTTTCCTGATTATTGATTATTGGTTGTTCAGAAGAAGTTGTTTAAAGGTTATAAACATATTTGACCCATGTGACCTTGAATAAAATCCAAGTTCATTCATTTGAACAAACTTGGTAGCCCTTCATCCCAGCATGTTACTGGCCAAATATCATCACCCTAGGCCTCTTGGTTATTCAAAAAAGTTGTTTAAAGTGTGTTTTTTTTTAAATATTTGACCCCTGTGACCTTGAATATAAGTCAAGGTCATTTATTTGAACATATTTAGTAGCCCTTTGTCCCAGCATGTTTTACTGGCTAAATACCGCTACCCTAGGCCTCTTGGTTATGCATAAGAAGTTGTTAAATTATTTTAACATATTTGACCCTTGTGACCTTGAAAATAGATGAAGGCCATTAATTTGAACAAACATGGTAGTCCTTTCAACATCCTAGGCCCTTTGGTTACTGAGAAGATGTTTAAAGTAAAAAGTTGACGACGGACGGACGACGGACGCTGCACCATGGCATAAGCCCACTTGCCCTTCGGTCAAGCGAGCTGATAATAACATTCTCTCCTTAATTACCTTGTATTTTAATGCACCTTCATTGGCGTCTAGTCTGATTTAGACCTTGCGCAAAATTACGGTCTATATATAGAGAGAGCGGTTATTACCTTGAAATATTTATAGTGATCGCGTGTGTTTATATATAGCAGCGAATCGCACATGTGTATAGCTCAGAAATGAGGACGTCGATCCTGCTTAATATGATCGATAGTAAATGTGTTCTTTATATAGAAGAATGGTTTAGGAAAAGGGATGCCTGGTGTGATCAAACTAATTTCATATCCTGCTAAATGCCTGCTAATGGCAAATTATTTACCAATGTTCGTAATGTTCAACATACTTTTTAGTGAAAAATTCTTTCATTAAAATGATTTTTTTTTTTTTTTTTTTTACATTTTCGGCATATCATGGTAAGCTTTTATATGTGCAACGTAAATGCTGTAATACTATAGATATATGTGCCGAATTCTACTTCAAAAATGAGTTTTGAAGAACACATACGTGGCTTTATTTGAGTGACAATTTTAACCATTTAATCGGCAAACACAGCTTTGAAATTTGGTCAACTGGAAGCAGCCAAAAGACCACTGTAAATGTGTTAATTCAAAATTGAAAAACGCTCTACGATTCATTGGATTGATTAATTGCAACTAAAAAATGCTTGAGGTGCGCCGAATATTCCGACTGCTCTGTAAATTTGACTAAATATCAGATATGAAGTTTAACTGGTATTTTGACGGTTCATTGAAAAAAAAATTACTCCGATGACAATGTGTTTTGTGCCCATATGTTACATACAGTGTACGTATACGTGTGTACTATGTGACACCTGTGCTGTATCAGTGTTTAACAGTACGGTTATCAATCCGGGTCTCTTTCTAAATATATCTTTTTAATACCGTAATCTGTATAGTCTTTGAAGTAACGTTTAACATGTTTGTCAAGCGAAAAGCACATGTTTCATGCACTCCTCATTTCCACGTACACACGTATGTAATATACAGTACAGAGATTACAGAGATTCCCGGGGGTAACTGACGTGAGATATAGGTTCCTCACGCCCACTGCACATACACGTATTAGCAATATACACTTTATTTGTTAAATATGGGATTCATTTACATGTTAGTTGCCGATACGGGAATCATGTGTAATAATGACGCCTAGCAAACTCCATTTAAATCATATGTCGGCATACTTAGGAATGTGAAACGCTGCCAACATCAACATGAATTATATAGTTACAATTTGTTGTTTTCATTGTAAAACTTGTAATTGCTACTGTGTATTCCGCTATATATTGTAGAGTGATTGTTGATATATTCTTTTTTAATTATGTTATTCTTACATTATAATGTGTCGTTCCTAATCTATCTTATATTGTTATTGTATATCTTACTTATTCAGTGTTTCGTTATTATTTGGAAATGAAGTCTTTCATATTCTATATCTTGTAAATATTATTGAATGTCGTGATAGAAACAATGTGTTTCATTGGCTCGTGAAAAACGTAATTTTAACCCGTGTATATCAAGACTAAGACCTGCTAGACAAAATACAATCCAAATGTAAGCATCTACATACAAACAGTGAGGTATATCGCATACTTTTATATAATGAGTTACAGTTGTTAACTTCGGTTACAATTATACCTTACGCGGGCTAGTAGATGGCAGTGTACATTGTTTCACACTTTATTTATTAGACGACGCCCGTAGAGGACTCACACAACTAAACTCTTGAGCTAATAGCGTTAATATTTGAAGTTCAACACTAGTGACAACTGTCCAGATTCACAGGTACATATCTTATTTACCCAAAAAACCTACATGTGACACATACACTTAAAGAAACTCACATGTGCAACTTTTTTAGCTTGTTCTTTGGTGCTGAGGGGCTACTTGCTGTTCATAGTCTTGTTGTACAGGGTATAACAGTAATGAAGAGACAACTAATCTATGATAAAAATTAAAAAATAAAAAATCATAATACTCAACAAAATCATTTTCAAATCTAGGGAGGCTGAATATGAAAATATTACAGCACAACTTCATGCAGAAGTCAGCTAACAACTCTCATACTCTTGGAATGAGCACATTTATTATATCGAACAATAAAATGGTGCTTAATGCAAAAATGTGCTTTAAAATGTGTGTATAATGTGCTATGTAACTTGTGCTAAAATCTGTGGTGTACCTTTTCACATGGGGGTATGCTGAAACAGGTTTTTTAACTTTCAATTGAAATATTTTTAGAGATATTGAGTTTTTAAACTTGAATTTAGTCATTGCTGTCTTTTAAGCACAGAAATAAATATAATTTGAATGAGGGAAGTGACCTAAGAATGACTGAGCAGAGGTGGATGGAAGGGAGGGGGTGATAATTGTGCAGGACAGCACACTATATTTCTGTTCTGTGAAGATTCAGGTGCTAAAAGCTGGTACACAGATCATTATAGTACTATTGAAAAACATGCAGATCAATTATTTCAGTAAATTGAATACAATCCTCATTAAATACCTGAGTATTAGGGTAAGTCCAACAGGTGAAGTGGGACGTGAACCCCCCCTCCCCTGACATTTGACCCCATATCAATCCGCCATCACATTTTAAAATCTACTAAAACTATACATTTTTTCCTAAAGTCGAATATCTATAGATTTCATTCAATGTAAAATATTACCTATTTGAATTACTCAGAAGCACTGTATTAAACCGGAACAATTTTTAGGTAGGGATTACAATCGTATGAAACACTTGCTGATTGGCTGATTTAGTTGTGTGAGACCTAAAACAGGCTGTTCTGTTAAGATTATAGCTGTGTAATGGTTTTAAACCGTTTATTTATTTGTAATTTGTTAATGGTTACTGATTTATTTGCTAAAAACTTTTCTATGCAATCTGTATCTGTAATCAGTCATAATGTTTGGAAATTCCTCTACTGGAGTAAACCAAGGGGTCAATGTCGAATATGTATTCCGCCCATCCCTTCTGTATTGGCTCTGTCCATGTGGCGTGAGTTGTATTCGGCTGATGTCACAGGGGTATGGTACACTTACCCACCTTGCGGTTTATAAATAGGTATTATGACACAAACTATCTACAATGTTCGTACCACGGGGTGAAGATCTGTGACAGGCCTCAATGGTATTTACTTTGTAAAGGTGCTGATGTTTAAAAAAACCAGTGTGTGACATCACCATGGCAAAATTCAAGACACCACGTTCAGCAGTCGGAGAATCAATCACCATGCTTGTGTAGTAAACTATCCGTGATTGTGTGACAACGTTTTAAATAATCCTGTCGAGTCATTGTGACAAACATTAATTCGCCAATGGTTGGTCACATCGGTCCTTTGTAACATATGGTTTATGTATGTATTCTTAACAGTCGTCGTGTGTCGATTACAGCATTGCTCCGAAATCAAAACCTGATCATAGCACGATATCAACATATGGGCCCGTTTTTATGAAACCGTTTTCGTGCTCAAACATGGATTTTGTACTCAATGCCAATTTCTTGTTTTCTTTTTACATGT
>NW_018404007.1:42729-139931 GCF_002113885.1 Mizuhopecten yessoensis
TACAACACAGACCATTGGGACTATCAACCTCAATACACTGTACACCATTACAACACAGACCATTGGGACTATCAACCTCAATACACTGTACACCATTACAACACAGACCATTGGGACTATCAACCTCAATACACTGTACACCATTACAAACGATCGCTTTACTATGTGTTGGACCTCGTGGTGACCAAGGTCGATTTACAGCAAGATTTGGAACTAAAACCAATCATT
This sequence comes from Mizuhopecten yessoensis, assembly GCF_002113885.1. Classification (NCBI taxonomy): domain Eukaryota; kingdom Metazoa; phylum Mollusca; class Bivalvia; order Pectinida; family Pectinidae; genus Mizuhopecten; species Mizuhopecten yessoensis. Next base: position 42,958 of record NW_018404007.1, read on the forward strand.
GTCGTCACCTCATCAATACGTATCACAGAAACACGAATATCGTCATACCTATCACAGCGCTGTAATATATAGACAAAACCAGACATAATCCCTATCGTAAAACGGGTTGAAATTATTCGGAACAGAATTTTGTTCCAGTTCATTGATTAAAACATTTCATAAACACATTAACTTGACTTTTGATTTACTACTTTTTTTCCTTTTTATTCATGTATTTATTTCGTATTGATTTATTAATTACAGTTTTGACATATTTATTACTTTTTGCGGTATACGCTCATATGGCATACTGTTGAAGGTTTGTGCATTGCAGGCGTACATTTTCGCATACAGTATCTAATGACTTATGACCATTTGAGTCTAATGATTATTGTCTATTGAGTAGTGCTAAATGACAACTGTTCGTTGATTAGTGCAAACTGACTACTATTGATTGACTAGTGTAAACTGACTACTATTGATTGACTAGTGCCAAATGACTACTGTTGAATGACTAGTGACAAATGACTACCATTGACTAGTGCCAAATGTCTGGTGTTTGTTTCTTTTCTTTACATGACCTCTGTATTCATAGAATCCATTGGAATACATTTTTAAATTGCTTGGTCTATCTTTCGTGATTCATGGGATAAAACTTTTTTACCTCGCAATACACAAACTGCCAAACGTAGTAAATAGGTCAGAACTTTAAATCATAAGTCAAATTGTCCTTAATGGCCAACGTAAAACTGTACGTAGTACACGGTTAGAACATGGCGACCATGTTCAGTAGAACGACACCACACGTAAAACATTTTAGCGGAACACAATCATTGATAAACGATATTTCTATTATTTTTCTCTTTGTTTCCTCCAATTTGAAAATTAAATTTAAACAGAATAATGCGCACATATTTACATTACAAAAAAAATATCATTAATAAGTGTATATATGATGAGGTAATACATACATATTATATTAGACATTCATATCTTTTTAATTTTCTTATTTGATTTATATTAATCTTTATCAGGATGTGAGATTATATCTACACACTACCGGTAGTATAATTTGGGCATCTTTTCGACAGCTGCTACTGATTTCAATCTAAATTCATTCATGTCTAATACATTTAATTCGTAAGTCATTAGTCCCCCAATTAAAATATGAATTAATTCGTGATCTGTCAGAGAGTGTATGTACGCACTCAGCAGTATACCAGTATCACTAATGTTTGCGATAGAGCACCACAGCTTGTCCCTTAGGTGTTCAGTATAGCTACACTTAAATATAATATGAGAAAATACATCCTGGTAAATAATACCACATCTATGACATAGCTCTTTGACTTTACCAGTACGAATATTTACTATTAATTTCGTAAAATATAATATCAAATCTTTAAACTCCGGGAATTTCATTGCCAGTTTCCATAGTATATGTGGTTGCAATATATTATGAACAATTACAAATCTGTTAAAATCACAATCATTTGACATTCGTTCTTTCCAATCATGTTCCTCTTTCAACAACACAGATTTATTAATAATTCTCAAAATATCATTTAAAAGACCAAAATGGTCACCAGATCTGTTCAGCATTGATGCGTATAGTCTTCTAAACAATATACGCGATGACAATGTATTTTCATCTAAATAACACAACCTTCCAAAAAACAACAATTTTATTATATCTATATAACTTTCTATGGATGTCCATCCAATCAATCCATAGCACATATCAGTACGTGTTCTGTTGCTAAAACTTTAAATTGATTTTAAAATAAATTTTTGCGCCCTTTCCAACAAAAGTAACTCTTTCATTGATAAAATCCATAGTTCACAACCATATAGTGCTGACGTATATACAACTTGTTTGATAAGTTTTCCGGCAGTAACTGGAATTAACGCACAAGGATGTGCACCACTCTTAATTAAACTCATTGTACACGGTTAGAACATGGCGACCATGTTCAGTAGAACGACACCACACGTAAAACATTTTAGCGGAACACAATCATTGATAAACGTTTTTGTACTATCTATGATCATTGTATCCGACGTCTGTGTCCAAGCCATACTTATTTTTATATAATTAAACAACCAGGAGTCTGAAATGATCGAATTCCAACCATTAATACTATCTTTTTAAGGAGAATAATAGAATCTTCCCCTACTTAGAGGTTGTGACAGAGAAATTTCTAACCCGAGGGGTGATGTTTTTTGGGTGTATAACCTGAGGCTTGCTGACAACTACCGGCGACACATTTTAATGACGTTACGATTAAATACGTGCTAATTGGCATTCATCCCAAATATACTTCGTTAGCTAGCCAACTGTATACTATTGTCATTAGTCCTTCATTGTAGACACACTCGCTCATATTCGCACAGAATGAAAGCAATCATGGCATAATAGTGGTTCACGTTCCTTACCACAGTCAATTAAAGACGATCACATATACTAGAAGGAAGGAAGTAATACCACACAGGCCATGCAGGCGACGAAAGACATGCAGCTCCTTCAATGAAGAAATATCACACAGGCCATGCAGATGATGAGGATCATGCAGCTCCTATAATAAAACGTAATACATTTTACATGAAATAACGCATACAATTAACAAGGAAAGGTGCGTTTATTAAAACGAAGCTGTTATTACTTTTGTAGTTTTGGTAATTTTAAAACAATGGTCCTGACAAGATAACTGCAAGGGGCTGAATTACTACTTTGTCATTTATTGTTGTCCTTATGTAAGTATACATAACGCCGACTGCCTTATTTAAGTTATTGATGCGTACGCATTGACAACTATCACTGAAGGTATTTCTGGAACTATATATTTTTCTATTTTGGCCGGGTGTTTGTGGTGTTATTTCAAGTTGAGAACGTGTAAATTGAATAGATGTTAATTAACTATATCACACATGCACGTATACTTCATGTAAAGCTAAAAAAAAATAACTGTATACACATATCTACGGTACATACCTGATACGGGGGGAGCCTGAGGTGGTTCCTTCAGTTCCTTAAATTTGATTAAGAAATTAATTATGTATCTACAACTATGATGTTGCCCCCTACTTACACTATCAATATAAAATTTGTTTTTCTTATATGAACTTGATTGACCATATGATACTAATGTTTTGGACTAACTGCTACAGCTGACCAGAACTACCTATGGTATATAACATAAGGAAGCTGGTCGGTATTGCATCATTACAAACATTCCTCATATTGACGTCAAAATGAACAATGCACTGTTATCACAGACTTTCTCAAACCTAAACATTTTCTTTCTTTCAGCTTGGAATCCTTTCATGTCACATATAATAAAAAGAACTTAAAAAGCATTCCATTTCCACGATTTTTATCAAATCCGCTAAAATCTGTTTCATATATACTATATGACATTTTTTAAGAACTTTTATATCTATTTGAAAAAAAAATATCATGATATTGATATCAAATTTTTCATATTGGCATTGTGTATTAGGAAATGTTAAAGGTTACAACACTGAAACTTTGGGCTTCGTGAAGAAATATACGAATATGATCATTCTGACTACATTTTGCATTGCTATCATATTTTCTGGTAATTTTTTATACCTGTTTTGTACTAGTACAATGATGTTTAATAACAATAAAAACAATAAGTTATAGACGTACATAATGTAATACATCGGAATCAATATGAGCAAGCGATTTGGTTTAGTGATAAATTCTCTAAGCAAGTGAACGCATATATATAATATAAAAGGTTAAAAAAAAATGAAACCTATTTTTGCGTCACTTCGATAATTTCTTAGATTTTATTGTTTGAATCCTCACAATTAAAAAACTGACCTACATACCTTTAAGAACCGTCAGGAGAGTTATACCACTCCATCCACTAGCCAGTTTGTTTGTGGCCACAAAGTAGTACCGGCCACTGTCTGATGTCGTGACGTTGCTGAACGTGAAGTGCACGGCGAATCTGTGATGGTAGTGCGGAAAGATTTCACTTTTCGGTTTAAACAGGGGGAATTGCACATTTTCGTCGAGTATAGCAACCCTGACTAGCTCTGTGGACGAGTGAACTTCAGCCAAAAGTGTGATGGACTGACCCTTTCTAATAATGAACTCCTGCTGCTTCCACATCACATGTGGAATGTCAGAATCTGTAATAAAATTATTATAAAATTATGTATTATGATTATATTATAAGGAGTTCATATGATATGTATATTGTATGGGTGAAACAACAAGATGACTTGAAAATTAGTCGTCTTGTGATTTTTCGTATATGCCATGTTTCTACCAGAGAAGAAGTTGACCTGTTATAATAAAACCTATAGTATATACAAAGGGTATGATGTGTACACCGGATATAGGTACCACTGTATCAAAAGCTGGACACATATATCACAGCCACTTGTACATAGTCTTTCAAATTACATATTTTAATGTAAAGAAAGAAGCTGATATTTAAATAGCTATCATGAATGTACATGTAAAACATTTTATTTCATCAAATGAAATTTCACTGTTACACAAAAGGTAAACAAAACGTACGCTCTGTACTTTGGGATGTTTTCAATTCATAATAGATTATTGGGAGAATAACTTTCGAAACATGGCCGTTGTACCGTATTCAGTCAGGCAGGTGTATGCACGTACACAACCAATTTTGACCAGGAATTAGTTACCGATCTACTTTAAAATATCATGTTCCATCGCTTTGTATAGATGTTTGAAAAAAGTCCCGGCATCTAAGGTTAAATAAGTTTTGCTGTAAATTATGGATCAAGTAAATAAGGAATACATGAAGGATAACGATATAGCTAGCAATTAATATTTTGATTTTATATTCGGGCGTGTCACTTTCATCCATTTTCTAACAGTTCGTAATATAGTTGGAAAGAAGCAGTAGATACAAGCGGCAACTCAATTGTTACAATAAAAGACTTTGAGAGTGCACCTCACAGAAGATTTACAAGCGAATCGACAATGTATAACATCGATTGACATAATGATCCTACTGTCTGAGGCTGTCGTCTATGTACAGTACGAAGTAATATTTTGATACATACCTTTAAAGGTGGTTTATACTCTCGAAAGAGGTAGTGTTCTCTAAGTACCACCTGTCTACATGACAATAAGCGACAATACGTTTGTAACGTACCTCTAAAGATGGTTTTATACACTAGAAAGAGGTAGTGTTAGCTAAGTACCGCCAGTCTACATGACAATAAGCGAAAACACGTTTGTAACGTTCCAGGTTAGGGGTTTTATATACTAGACAGTAGTAGTGTTTGTTAAGTACTGCCTGTCTACATGACAATAAGCGACAATATATTTGTTACGTTCCTTTAAAGGTGCTTTTATACACTATAAAGTAGTAGGGCAGCTAGGTATCACCTGTCTACATGACAATAAGCGACAATACGTTTGTAACATACCTCTAAAGATGGTTTTATACACTAGAAAGAGGGAGTGTTAGCTAAGTACCGCCAGTCTTCATGACAATAAGCGAAAACACGTTTGTAACGTACCGGGTTAGGGGTTTTATACAATAGACAGTAGTAGTGTTTGTTAAGTACTGCCTGTCTACATGACATTAAGCGACAATACATTTGTTACGTTCCTTTAAAGGTGCTTTTATACACTATAAAGTAGTAGGGCAAGCTAGGTACCGCCTGTCTACATGACAATAAGCGACAATACGTTTGTAACGTACCTCTAAAGATGGTTTTATACACTAGAAAGAGGTAGTGTTAGCTAAGTACCGCCTGTATACATGACAATAAGCGACAATACGTTTGTTATGTACCTGGTAAGTGGTTTTATACATTAGACAGTAGCAGTGTCAGCTAAATACCGCCTGTCTACATGACAATAAGCGACAATACGTTTGTTACGTACCTCTAAAGGTGATTTTATACACTATAAAGTAGTAGTGCTAGTTAAGTACCGCCTGTCTACATGACAATAAGCGACAATACGTTTGCGACGTTACGGGTTAGGGGTTTTATACCCTAGACCGTAGTAGTGCTATTTAAGTACCGCCTGTCTACATGACAATAAGCGACAATACGTTTGTAACGTACCTCTAAAGGTGGTTTTAAACACTACACAGTAGTAGTGTTCGTTAAGTACCGCCTGTCTACATGACAATAAGCGACAATACGTTTGTTACGTACCTATAAAGGTGATTTTATACACTATAAAGTAGTAGTGCTAGCTAAGTACCGCCTGTCTACATGACAATAAGCGACAATACGTTTGTTATGTATCTCTAAAGGTGGTTGTATACACTAGACAGTAGTAGTGTTTGTTTAGTACCGCATTCCTACATGACAATAAGCGACAATACATTTGTTACGTACCGGGTAAGTGGTTTTATACACTAGACAGTAGTAGTGTTTGTTAAGTACCGCCTTTCTACATGACAATAAGCGACAATACGTTTGTTACGTACCTCTAAAGGTGGTTGTATACACTAGACAGTAGTAGTGTTTGTTAAGTACCGCCTTTCTACATGACAATAAGCGACAATACGTTTGTTACGTACCTCTAAAGGTGGTTGTATACACTAGACAGTAGTAGTGTTTGTTAAGTACCGCCTTTCTACATGACAATAAGCGGCAATACGTTTGTTACGTACCTCAAAAGGTAGTTTTATACACTAGACAGTAGTAGTTTTTGTTAAGTACCGCCCGTCTACATGACAATAAGCGACAAAACATTTGTTACGGACCTCTAAAGGTGGTTTTATACACTAGATTGTAGTAATGCTAGCTAAGTTCCGCCTTTGTACATGACAATAAGCGACAATACGTTTGTTACGTACCTCTAAAGGTAGTTGTATACACTAGACAGTAGTAGTACTAGGTAAGTTCCGCCTGTGTACATGACAATAAGCGACAATACGTTTGTTACGTACCTCTAAAGGTAGTTTTAAACACTACACAGTAGTAGTGTTGGTTAAGTACCGCCTGTCTACATGACAATAAGCGACAATACGTTTGTTACGTACCGGGTAAGTGGTTTTATACACTAGATTGTAGTAATGCTAGCTAAGTCCCGCCTTTTTACCTGACAATAAGCGACAATGCGTTTGTTAACTACCTCTAAAGGTGGTTGTATACACTAGACAGTAGTAGTGTTTGTTTAGTACCGCATTCCTACATGACAATAAGCGACAATACGTTTGTTACGTACCGGGTTAGTGGTTTTATACACTAGACAGTAGTAGTGTTTGTTAAGTTCCGCCTGTCTACATGACAATAAGCGACAATACGTTTGTTACGTACCTCTAAAGGTGGTTTTATACACTAGATTGTAGTTATGCTAGCTAAGTTCCGCCTGTGTACCTGACAATAAGCGACAATACGTTTGTTACGTACCTCTAAAGGTGGTTTTATACACTAGATTGTAGTTATGCTAGCTAAGTTCCGCCTGTGTACCTGACAATAAGCGACAATACGTTTGTTACGTACCGGGTTAGTGGTTTTATACAATAGACAGTAGTAGTGTTTGTTAAGTACCGCCTTTCTACATGACAATAAGCGACAATACGTTTGTTAACTACCTCTAAAGGTGGTTTTATACACTAGATTGTAGTTATGCTAGCTAAGTTCCGCCTGTGTACCTGACAATAAGCGACAATACGTTTGTTACGTACCGGGTAAATGGTTTCATACACAAGACAGTAGTAGTTTTTGTTAAGTACCGCCTTTCTACATGACAATAAGCGACAATACGATTGTTACGTACCTCTAAAGGTGGTTGTATACACTAGACAGTAGTAGTATTTGTTTAGTACCGCATTCCTACATGACAATAAGCGACAATACGTTTGTTACGTACCACTAAAGGTGGTTTTATACACTAGATTGTAATTATGCTAGCTAAGTTCCTCCTGTGTACATGACAATAAGCGACAATACGTTTGTTACGTACTTCTAAAGGTAGTTTTAAACACTACACAGTAGTAGTGTTGGTTAAGTACCGCCTGTCTACATGACAATAAGCGACAATGCGTTTGTTAACTACCTCTAAAGGTGGTTTTATACACTAGATTGTAGTTATGCTAGCTAAGTTCCGCCTGTGTACCTGACAATAAGCGACAATACGTTTGTTACGTACCTCTAAAGGTGGTTGTATACACTAGACAGTAGTAGTGTTTGTTTAGTACCGCATTCCTACATGACAATAAGCGACAATACGTTTGTTACGTACTTCTAAAGGTAGTTTTAAACACTACACAGTAGTAGTGTTGGTTAAGTACCGCCTGTCTACATGACAATAAGCGACAATGCGTTTGTTAACTACCTCTAAAGGTGGTTTTATACACTAGATTGTAGTTATGCTAGCTAAGTTCCGCCTGTGTACCTGACAATAAGCGACAATACGTTTGTTACGTACCTCTAAAGGTGGTTTTATACACTAGAAAGTAGTAGTGCTAGCTACGTACCGCCTGTCTACATGACAATAAGCGACAATGCGTTTGTTAACTACCTCTAAAGGTGGTTTTATACACTAGATTGTAGTTATGCTAGCTAAGTTCCGCCTGTGTACCTGACAATAAGCGACAATACGTTTGTTACGTACCTCTAAAGGTAGTTTTAAACACTACACAGTAGTAGTGTTGGTTAAGTACCGCCTGTCTACATGACAATAAGCGACAATGCGTTTGTTAACTACCTCTAAAGGTGGTTTTATACACTAGATTGTAGTTATGCTAGCTAAGTTCCGCCTGTGTACCTGACAATAAGCGACAATACGTTTGTTACGTACCTCTAAAGGTGGTTTTATACACTAGATTGTAGTTATGCTAGCTAAGTTCCGCCTGTGTACCTGACAATAAGCGACAATACGTTTGTTACGTACCTCTAAAGGTGGTTTTATACACTAGATTGTAGTTATGCTAGCTAAGTTCCGCCTGTGTACCTGACAATAAGCGACAATACGTTTGTTACGTACCTCTAAAGGTAGTTTTAAACACTACACAGTAGTAGTGTTGGTTAAGTACCGCCTGTCTACATGACAATAATCGACAATACGTTTGTTAACTACCTCTAAAGGTGGTTTTATACACTAGATTGTAATTATGCTAGCTAAGTTCCTCCTGTGTACATGACAATAAGCGACAATACGTTTGTTACGTACCTCTAAAGGTGGTTTTATACACTAGAAAGTAGTAGTGCTAGCTACGTACCGCCTGTCTACATGACAATAAGCGACAATGCGTTTGTTAACTACCTCTAAAGGTGGTTTTATACACTAGATTGTAGTTATGCTAGCTAAGTTCCGCCTGTGTACCTGACAATAAGCGACAATACGTTTGTTACGTACCACTAAAGGTGGTTTTATACACTAGATTGTAATTATGCTAGCTGAGTTCCGCCTGTGTACATGACAATAAGCGACAATACGTTTGTTACGTACCGGGTGAATGGTTTTATACACAAGACAGTAGTAGTTTTTGTTAAGTACCGCCTTTCTACATGACAATAAGCGACAATACGATTGTTACGTACCTCTAAAGGTGGTTGTATACACTAGAAAGTAGTAGTGCTAGCTACGTACCGCCTGTCTACATGACAATAAGCGACAATGCGTTTGTTAACTACCTCTAAAGGTGGTTTTATACACTAGATTGTAGTTATGCTAGCTAAGTTCCGCCTGTGTACCTGACAATAAGCGACAATACGTTTGTTACGTACCTCTAAAGGTGGTTTTATACACTAGATTGTAATTATGCTAGCTAAGTTCCGCCTGTGTACATGACAATAAGCGACAATACGTTTGTTACGTACTTCTAAAGGTAGTTTTAAACACTACACAGTAGTAGTGTTCGTTAAGTACCGTCTCTCTACATGACAATAAGCGATAATACGTTTGTTACGTACCTCTAAAGGTGGTTTTATACACTAGACAGTAGTAGTGTTTGTAAAGTACCGCCTTTCTACATGACAATAAGCGACAATATCATTGTTACGTACCTCTAAATGTGGTTTTATACACTAGAAAGAAGTAGTGCTAGCTTAGTACCGCCTGCCTACATGACAATAAGCGACAATACGTTTGTTACGTACATCTAAAGGTGGTTGTATACACTAGACAGTAGTAGCGTTTGTGAAGTACCGCCTGCTACATGACAATAAGCGACAATACGTTTGTTACGTACCGGGTAAGTGGTTTTATACACTAGACAGTAGTAGTGTTCGTTAAGTACCACCTGTCTACATGACAATAAGCGGCAATACGTTTGTTACGTACCGGGTAAGTGGTTTTATGCACTAGGCAGTAGTAGTGTTCGTTAAGTACCGCCTGTCTACATGACAATAGGCGAAAACACGTTTGTTACGTACCGGATAAGGGGTTTTGTTTATGGCACACCCAGTCAGCGTGTTCAGAGACTTCGACATACTCCGCGGATGAGAAGGGACTGTTTAAGTTGTGAAATCCGTCACCACAAGCAGTCAGTTGATCTGACTTTCCATTACTTTCACAAATTGTGAATGTTCCTATCAAAATCAAAATGTAGATTACAATAACAAAATTTAGGAAACAATATCAGAGATGTTACGTGTATAAATTATCTGAGGCAAACCAAGATTATTATTCAGAAAGAAACCTGACTGAAACCCGTGTATTGTGTAAGATTCATTTTATAAACCAATAACATCTTGAATTTGGTTTTTACAGGTTGAGATAATGTGTAGATAAGTTAAAGTTTTACCGTTCCATCCGTACACTGGTTGACAGCATCGACCCAAGCTGATGGCTCCTTGTAGAAGGTGCCAGGTGGTTTCCGGAATAGCAATGGAACAATTCCACTTAAAAGCTGTCGGCGAGCAATAGGTCTTAGGCTGAGTCTAAAGTAAATGTATCACATATATATCAATGTAACCTAACAAGGTCACCCCTAAGAACGTGCAAAGATTGTATACATGACGTTTGAATCAACAACATATGTAGTATCTTTGTTGAAATGGTATCACACCTCATGAATGCTTAAGGTAATAGACGTATATTTAGCATATTTTCTGAATCCTTCACTTAAAACGGGACAGGGGGTATTCTTATCAGAAGCCAGTATTCGGGGATAGCAATACAGAAACATGGCTAAGTTGTAGTTTGTCTTTTGTAATGTAATCTAATGTAAATGTAATAATGTTTGTATACATATAAATTGTGTGCACAGCCTACCCTCGTTATGTATCATTTGATTAATCCATGAAAAAATTGGAATTTAATGTAGATTTCTGAATATCCACGTTGTTTGATTGTATGTTTATATAACCTTTCTATTCCTGTACATCGTATCATAGGAGTTTTTCCCTACACATTGTGTCACCGTTGACGGCTCATTTCCTACACAGTTCCTTTTGATTTTCTATTTGTTTTATATTGTATTATCATAATCTTTCTATGGTTTTTCATTTCTGTACATTATCTCTTTAGAGACTTTTTATTCCTGAACATTTTGTCACTATACATTTTCTTCGATTTCGTTACTAGTACCATGGCAGACTTTTTGTTTCCGTCCCTGTATAACTAATGATTTGAAAGTTCTATCTATCGTATTATTGGAGACTTTTAATTGATGTACGTTGTCACAGAAGATACTTTTGTTTTACATTGTATGTAATGTAACCAATATAACACTTATTCTAACACAGAAAACAAGTTGTACAACAGGATTACAAAGCAAACAGGAAAACGTATATCAGTTGTAACGATTTGCTGACAATTGTTTTGATCAAGGTACCCGCCAACAAAATGACAACATAGGAACACAGGTGGCAATAAAACATGAGGAAAACAGTTTGAAAAGCCAACAATAAAATGAAACTAGGTGTTTTGACACATTTCTGTATCGTTTACATATGGAATTGTTTTCAAGAATTACTGGAAATAACTGTTTTATGGTGAACTAGGTAGACTTCCTACCAAACCAGAAAAAAAGGATTATAGAATTCTGAAGTATTGGTTAAACAAAGTTTTGTACAACTGACATGACTTATGGTACTTTTTGTTAAATCGGTATTAAGTTCCACGACTAATAGAGGGATCTCGCTCAGAAGGAATCTAATGGGCATGATGGAGTACAGCCTCTGGTTGTAATTTTATATATTCTTCAATTTATAAAATATGACGAGATAGAGATGAGAAAAAACAAGCTTTCTGTTAGTATATCATGGCAGTATTTGGAAGATTTTTTAAGGTGGTAAGGTAATGCACTGGTAAATTTCCTCTTATCAGTTTATCTTCGACAACACACGAGATCCCTCTATTCGGCATGTCTGGCAAACACCTTATATAGTCCTTAATATGGGTACATATTATCCGATATCTTGACATGGTCAAATTACAAAATATCATTTTCGGATTAACAAATGTATTGTTACACAATTTGAGTGACGAGGTTGACGAAAGTCATTAACACTATTTACTACCATTTAAAAATAGAATTTGCACTGTTTGTTTCTTCATGGATGATCATATGTCATGAAATACATCTCGAATTCGAATATAAGAACTTGTATCTAAATAGAAAGTATATAAACCAGTCTTGCAAGCCAAAGTTCAAATAACTAATTTTCTCAACAAACAATCATCCAAAAATACCAACATATGTACACAAAGCAAATTTACCATCAATATTCACAAAATAAAATATTTATACATGTTCTTATTGAAATTAAACACAGGGAGTATCTATTCTGAAGATATTCGAATAGTTCAGAAATACAACAAAAAATTCCTTTAAAACTTTTCTACTCCTAAACCAGAGTAGTTGGTTCACAAAAAGGGCTTACCCTCTCCCAATAGTAAGCAGTGGCATTACAGATTAATTGATAGATAAATTGTACTTAACCTGTCCCAATAGAAAGTAGTGGCATTACAGATTATTTGATAGATAAATTGTACTTACTCTGTCCCAATAGTAAGTAGTGGCGTTACATATTAATTGATAGATAAATTGTACTTACCCTGTAAAAATAGTAAGTAGTGGCATTACAGATTAATTGTTAGATAAATTGTACTTACCCTGTCCCGATAGTATGCATGAGAAGTGTATAAACATATTTTGAAATGGGAACACTTAAGATCACCATAAGGCACATTCTTAAAAATATGTATATCATAAAGATTGCGTAATTGTTAACGATGTATATTGGATAATCTATCACACTAACTTAGCGGCGACAATATTGGTAATACCAGATATCTCTTATATAATCTGGTATTTTTTATAATGGAGATATTTGCTTACACCGTACATAAATTTCACACTTCTTTAATATATAACCCTCTATGTATACCAATAAATGTCATGACATTGTGTGACAATTTCGTTACAAAACAATGAGAGTTATAAATAAACAGTTTAACAGGTACACAATTATTTAATGTTAATCCTATCTATTCGGAGACCAATTCCATGAGGTGAAGATCAATGACCTCTAGGATCAATTTAAAGCAATTGCAGTGTTCGTGTTTTTCGAACAATTCGTGTTGCAGGCCAAACTGTCTACGTCAAGTATTAGTAGCATAGACAAAGCTTGTTAAATCAACTAATAGAAAATGATATCCAGTGGTCATTTGGCCTGTTATGAATTGTTTTTACGAATAAAAGTAATCAACTTTTATGTATAGTATTCCTGATGGGATTTCCTCATTAATGTGATCCTATGATACATTCAGAGCAATATATCATTTCGTGAGTATACTAAAGAATACCTTAATATTTATTCTTTACTTACCGAGGGATCACTCCCAGGGACGTAGTGGCTACAGTTCTTCTTTAAAACAAAACATATAATTTATATCAAATGTAGAATCATTGTTTAGTACATATCACAGAGCAGATCATCGTTTTATAAATATTGTTTACAATTTATACAAAGAAGTTAAAGAAACGTGTTTGAGTTGCAATGGTTGTGGAATAAATTATATTGCAAATGCGGTTTTTTTAGTTGCTGAAAACAATATTACTATTTTTCCTACATCGTCCGACCTCATTCACTTTGAAACCTAAATGAAGGAATAACCCTATTGCTGCAGATCAAAAGATCATGACATGAGGATGGGCTAAACGTTATTGTCATCTATTATCTTCAATTCGGTACATGCAACTCACCTTGTCTTTCCATGAGCCGATGGCTGGTATCATGCAGAACAATACAAAAATAAGCATCGCCACGGCTAAAGCAGAAAATCATAATCAGCTAAATAAATATACTTAAATCATGTGAATAACATTTACTGATACTTAATTACAAGATCAAATGTCAATCTGGCTGGAAACAACAGCATATACTCTATTGAACAGAATATAAACATTTGTAACAAAACCTTGTCGTTAAGATGATTTGATTATCTCATTTCGTCACTTTTTCGGCATTCAATATAGATAAGATGTTGGTTTTACCCTATCGATGTCCCTTTGGATTTTACTTACAAAATAGTATTTATTGAAAACTAGGAAGAATTAAAAAGATTACATTATAACATAGCAACAGCATACACACCATAATTTTGCACTAAATTTACAAAAAAAAAGAGAGAACATTTTAAATTATATTTGCCGGTCATAACTATCACTTCTCTATATTTGCAAGTCAAGTCTCACAATAAAACCCGTCACTATACTATATCTGTCAGTCAAGTATGACACTAAAACCCATCACTTTACTATAACTGTCAGTCCTGTATCACACTAGACTTCATCACTATACTATAACTGTCAGTCCTGTATCACACTAAACTTCATCACTATACTATAATTGTCAGTCCTGTATCACACTAGAACTCGTCACTATACTATACCTATCAGTCCTGTTTCTCAATAGCACTCATCACTATACTACACCTGGCAGTCCTGTCTCACACTAAAACTCATCTCTATACTGCTGTTATTTTCAATGAATAATTTCAAATCTTTAACAATCACAAACTAATTACGTATTGCGAAAAAAAACACCAGATAACTTGTTTATGATTGAAAAGGTTTTTTGATTTGACATTAATATTACAAAATAATTCAGGTAAAATTATGGTTGTATAAAAACAATAGTTATATAATCTATACATGAAAATGACATCAGATATATTGATTCAGGTGAAACATCTAGGTAATACATGGGGACAATCCCAAGTCAGAAACAAAGTTATGCCCCTAACCCACCCTTCCCATATTAAATGTGATGAAGAGATGCATCATTAATGCCATGAACTAGGTCGCATTAGCTGTAGTTGAGGTATAAGATGAAACAACAAAATTACCATTATTAAATTATTACATTTTGTTTTTATAGTTCCATTTAATAAAACATTTAGTTTACTTTTAAAGTTGAGCAATGATATGGAATCATATGTAACCCTTCTTCTTGGTATCAGTATCTATCAAAGACTAGAACCGAACATATCATACAATATATAAACACAGAAATAACAAATGTGATAAAGGAGGTATTTGTAGCTCCAACAATGTTTAAATACATACCTGTATACATAAACAGCTAACTAAGTGTCCACGATATACATATATAGTGAAACATGTGTGTATATTCTATATCAAGCGCTTGGGATTCCCATTTACCTATTTTTAGAGATAGGCAAGACTCACGTATGCTGTTTACATACAGTTAAACAACTGGACTTATTATGAGAATAAACCAACGGGTCAATGTCGAATATTTATTCCGCCCATCCCTTCTGTATTGGCTCTGTCCATGTGGCGTGAGTTGTATCCGGCTGATGTCACAGGGGTATGGTACACTTACCCACCTTGCGGTTTATAAATAGGTATTATGACACAAAATATCTACAATGTTCGTACCACGGGATGAGGATCTGTGACAGGCCTCAATGGTATTTACTTTGTAAAGGTGCTGATGCAGAAAAAAAACAGTGTGTGACATCACCATGGCAAAATTCAAGACACCACGTTTAGCAGTCGGGGAATCAATCACCATACTTGTGTAGTAAACTACCCGTGATTGTGTGACAACGTTTTAAATAATCCTGTCGAGTCATTGTGACAAACATTAATTCGCCAATGGTTGGTCACATCGGTCCTTTGTAACATATGGTGTATGTATGTATTCTTAACAGTCGTCGTGTGTCGATTACAGCATTGCTCTGAAATCAAAACCTGATCATAGCACGATATCAACATATGGGCCCGTTTTTATGAAACCGGTTTCGTGCTCAAGCATGGATTTTGTACTCAATGCCAATTTCTTGTTTTCTTTTTACATGTAAGAGTATACAAAAAAAAAAATTATTTTGTCAATGATTTAAACACACTGTTTTCAATGTTTACATGTGACTTTTTGATCGTTTGGCATGATTTAAGGGAGTTACAAGAAGACGGATTGAGCACAGAATCCATGCTTGAGCATGAGAACAGTTTCATGAATACGGGCCCTGGTGATCACATGTATATTGCTGTCTTATCTATTTCTATATTTCCACTGCAACTCCCCCCTCCCCCCTCCCTTAACCCATCCCACACCCAGATATTTGTTCTTTTGTTTATTTTGATTCATTCCTGTAGTGATGGTGTAGTGACGAATTACGTAAGTGTCATGACACTTGTATTCATTGTCTTTTCAATTTCATGTAATGTAAAATTCAATGTTTTGTCATATTTATGAATAAATTAAGCAACCAAAAAATTGCAACCAAAGGAGTATCTCGAAAATGTTTACACATAGGCTCTGTAGAATCTGTTCCTGAGGCGTCAGAAAAGGTTCTACAGAGCCTCTGTGTAAACATTTTTGAGATACTCATTTGGTTGCAATTTTCTGTGTCATTCTGCGAGCAGAGTACCAAGAAAAAGGTTAGCAGGGAAAGTACATTTCATGATTTTAATTTCAATATACAATAGTATAGTCTTTGAAGTAACGTTTTACATGTTTGTCAAGCGAAAAGCACATGTTTCATGCACTCCTCATTTCCACGTACACACGTATGTAATATACAGTACAGAGATTACAGAGATTCCCGGGGGTAACTGACGTGAGGTATAGGTTCCTCACGCCCACTGCACATACACGTATTAGCAACATTTTAGCTTGCTGTTCATAGTCTTGTTGTACAGGATCAAGGCTTCACTTTTGCGAGTATCGTACGCTTCAAATGGATATTGTTTTATCAGCATATTACCATTTTATGATGACCTTTAGAATTTATAAGACATAAAGCATTTCTAAAGTGTGAATTTATTCCTATAGTCCAAAACAGAATGCATAGTCGTCGCTCGCGTCATTTTTTAAAAACGTAATCAAAACATTGACTTTTGAGGTTGAATTACGTTTTCTTGCGCTATTTGAACTTAAAAACTAATTATCTGTAGACAAAAAAAATGTACATGGCTATCTATTCTAAGACTATCTCATTATTAAAACTGATTTGTTGACACATTTATTCATTTATAAGTATTTTTGCAAAAAGTGATCCGATTTGGGTACCGATCCGATTTGGGTACTGCCACCTTACATGATATCCATAGTGGTGGAGGTCCTCCATCAGACGCAACACATGGTGTAAACAAAGCTCGCTGTTATACGGAAGCTTTTTATATTATAATACAACCAAACTTAATACAAACATTTCTATGATAAGGATTTGGCACAATATCTCTGTGGCTTTAACATTATACGCCTAAAGTAGTATGTGAATAAGTTACCGAGAACATTTTCCTGGTAATGAGCTTAGATTTGTGCAAGAATATTGCACCAGGCTCATATAGTCTATAACACAATGTTAGCTGTTTTCTTACATATGTTCAAATAGATAGGTAATATTAAGGACAACGTGTAATCACGCGTGGTTGCGCGCGACACATAAAATACGTACGTGGGCCAGTGAATAAATGACTTTTCAGTTTGGGCAGCAGACCATGAATTGTTTATAAACATTGAGGATTTTCTTTAAAAAACAATGGATTTAACCACGAGGGAAAACTGATAAAATGCATGATAAATATTGAGAGAGGTTAGGTAACCTTACTAATATTATTGTTTAATAAGGTAAGATTGACACTAAAAGTAGTTGTTGTACAAGACTTGATCTAGTATTGTTGCAAGGGTGGCAGGACATATGTGCTAGTCAAAACAGAAGAATGTCAGGTTCACTTATACAAGGGATATGTCAGCTCTTATATAGTGATTATGAAAGAGTTTGCTACTACTATTGGTCGACAATCAGGATTAGCATTGATTACGATTCGGTAGCCTAAATAGGAAATGTATCTAATTAAGTAGATACTAAGGAGAATTGGACAGATAAAGGAGCACACCACATGTACAATGGTATTCTAAAGTTAAGTACCGTAGCATACGTTGAAACTAATATATAGGCATTGGGGTTGCCGATAGTCGTCTGGCATTGTCAAAACATCCATTTAGTATACAGATGATATTGCATTACACTTAGGAGGGGGGAGTACATTCTTTTGGGCTGTGGTTTATCATACAAGTGCTTGAGATCTATGGATTGATATGATCAAGGATGTAGACTTTGCATAAATTCAGGTATATTAATTTTAGCAAGATTGGTTTGGTAAACTTCTCATAAACATAATATACACACTCATCATGCCATGGGCATGGACAGTGTCATGCATGTTTGGATATATGAGAAAGAAAAAAATGGATACAGACTAGAAATTTCAACTCATGCATATCTTTCAGACCCAATCAAGTTACACAAAATATACTTGTATTTCATATAAATATATATATACATATGGTTGATGCTGATGCTGATGATTCTGATGTTGTTGATGATGATGATGATATTATGATGACAATGATAATGATTGTGATAATGCTAGATCCATGTCCGTGTGTGTATGTGTGAGAATGCGTGAATGTCCTGTTTATGTATATGTATATGTAATGAAAAACTTGGATAAATAAAACCATTACAAAAAAAAAGGTTACTGCTATTATATTAGTTTTATATCATGTATCTTTGTGCATGTGTGCATTTTTTTGAACATGATTGATTTGATAAACCAGTGCTTAGTATTCCATGTGTACGTGTAATTAATTTTGTTTTATTTATTTTCATTTCCAGCTTTGCATCTGTTTTTGCATATTTAATTATGTAATACATGATCTCTGTCTTTACTGATTATATTTGTCATAAATTGCTTGCTAAACTTAGTTATATTCTATGAAATATATATATAACATACATGTAAATTTATAGTAAAATGTAAAAAAAATGATTTAATATGAAATTAATAAAAGCAGGTTTTCAGTTAATGTATTTTGATGTGTTTTTATTAAGTAATAACTGGAATCTTGTATATATTTATTCATAATTCCAGAAAATATTACGAAAATCAGGAAATATATTTGTTAAATATTCCTATAACTAACACAGTATTTCCTATTGGTGAATAGGTAAATACAGGTAAATAATATACCTGTACTATACCAGAACAGACTACTCATGCTGTTCTTATTAGTAAGAAAAAGGAATATAAAACAATGGAAGCTAAGTCTTAAAGGCAATACTTAAGTACTGAAGGTGACATGCTGGAACATATGAAAAAACACAATCCTAGGTATTTTTTACAGAAAGTTTTCTAAGAAAAAAGGTAATTCGCCATTATTGACAGGCGAGCAACCATATGATCATTTTAAAAATTTGTCAAATGTACAAAACGATGATGACTCAATTCAATAGGACAACATTTTCATTGATAAAGATATTATGTATGACGAACTAGATGCACCGATTCTTTTTAATGAAGTAAAATCTGCTATTCGAAATTTGAAATGTGGCAAAGCGCATGGACTTGATGGTTTGTTAAATGAATGCTTTATTAACTGTGAAGAATTACTCATTCCCAATTTGTGTATGTTGTTTAACAATATTTTAGAAGCCGGGTGTTTTCCTGCAAATTGGTAATCTGCTATTATTATTCCTGTTCATAAAAAAGGTACACGTAATGACCCTAATAACTTTCGAGGCATCAGTTTAATAAGCTGTCTTAGTAAACGTTTTACTTCTATACTTAATAAACGTATTTTAGATGTTTGTACAAAATATGATATTTTAACAGATGCTCAATTCGGATTTCGTCCGGAAGTGAGTACGATAGATGCTATATTTGCATTACATACTATTATAACAAAAACATTGTCATCTAGAAAAAGATTGTATTGTTGTTTTGTAGATTTACGCAAAGCGTTTGATTTTGTCGACAGGTTAAGCTTATGGCGCAGGTTGACTTGGCTTGGTATTCGAGGGAAAATGTTGTCTGTTATTAAGTCGCTTTATAAATCAGTCAAATCCTGTGTTTCAATTAATGGGAAATGCTCTTTTTTGAAAACAATGTCGGTTTATTGCAAGGGGAAATTTTGTCACCATTGTTGTTTTCACTTTTTATCAATGATTTTGAAATGTCCTTTATTGAAAAAGGTGCAACTTATTATGACTTCGGTGAGTTAAGTTTGTTTCTGTTAATGTACGCAGATGATTTGGTTATTTTTTCGGAATCTGTACAGGGTCTGCAGACTCTTCTTGATAGCCTTTTTGAATACTCTACAAAATGGAGTTTAACTGTAAATACGGAAAAAACAAAAATTGTAGTATTTAGAAAAGATGGAAGATTACATAATGATGAAAAATGGTATTACAAAGGAAGTAAAGTCGAATGTGTGGATCAATTTCCTTACCTAGGTGTTATTCTAAATTACAATAATAAATTCACTTCTATCCAAAAACAATTAGCTATCCAAGGACGAAAAGCTATGTTTGCACTATTTTCAAAGTGTTCATCATTAAACTTAAATGTAAAAACTATGCTACACCTTTTTTTATGCAAGTGAAATTTGGTGTATGCACAAAGCTCCAGAGATTGAACATGTACATTTACATTTTTGTAAGAAATTACTAAAAGTGAAGAAATCGGCCAATAACAACATGGTATATCTTGAATTGGGACGATTACCTCTAGTTTGTATGAGAAAAATTAGATTGATAAAATATTGGTTTAAGATCTTAAAATCTGAAAATTGTATCATTTCCACTTCCTATAGATTCTTATTAAAATGTTGTAGTAAAAATGATTTCAACTGGGCTAAAGCAGTAAAAGATGAATTGAATAATCTAGGTCTTAATGATGTTTGGTTAAATCCATGTATTTCTCAGCAAAATGTGTTATTACCATTGATAAAACAAAGAATTTTTGATCAAGGCATACAATCCCTTAGGGCCTCAATGGAAAACTCTTCAAAATGTTTATTGTATGAAAATATCATTGATTTCGGAGAATCATTACAATTTTACCTCACAAAATATATACCAATGAAATATCTCATTTGTTTAACTCGAATCCGTACATCTAAACATTATTTGGCTGTAAAAGTTGGAAGGTATAAAAATATACCTAGAGAACGTAGATATTGTAAACAGTGTAACTCCCCCTCTGAAGTAGAGGACGAATTTCATTTTTTATTAGTCTGTTCTAAATTCCAAAATATCAGATCACGTTTTATCAAAAGTTATTATTGGAAAAAACCATCTGTGTTTAAAGCCGTTCAGTTATTGAGTGTTCATAATATTAAAGAATTGTGTATACTAGGAAAATTCATCTATGAGGCAAACAAATTAAGGGTATTATAATGGAATATGATTGCCTTCATTATCTGTACATTGTCCATGATTTGTGTATAATATGTATTGTATACTGATGGGCCAATGGCCTAAAGTTCGAATACAACTTGAAACTTGACACCTCTATTGTTTTCCAGTGTTTATATAATTCCTTTGATCAGAAAAAAAGGGGGAGAAAGGAGAACAAACTATCAAAAGTTGCAAATAAAATCTTCACTGGTTGTTTTACATATATCTGTATATACAAGCCAAACAAACCGACACGCAAAACATAACCAAACATACCTTTTCCAAATGTTGATAAGTCCCATTACTAAGAAAGTCCTTACAGGAAAAGATACAAACAGGAAAAGATACATGTAAAAATCCAGACCTCAAACAGGTCCACAGCACATGGACCTAGGACCGATGATTAGTACATGTGATCTGTGTGTGTCTAGTAACTGTTACCTTTGAACTTATGTGCATTAATATTAGACGTTTTTTTTTTATTAAGATCAACTTGGTAAAAACGAAGTATAGAATGAATCGCAACAAGCTCGAGATAAGTTGGGTTTTGTTTATTAGGAAAACATCTATATACCGGTTTCGCCCTAACAGTGGGCTTCTTAGGGTAAAAACAAAATATAGTACGAGAGTGGGGCGGGCTCTTGGTAAAACAAAAAGCCCAACCCAATTCAATGACGATATAATACGAGGTACGGGCCTGCATTTTCATTAACTGCCTGCGTGGCCCACATGTGCTCATATTCTGGAATATATGTGATGTATTATTGCACCCCATTAGATATCGCGCAGTAGATATCTAGTGGGGTGCAATAATATATCACCTATAATATATTTTCCAGAACCCGAGCACATGTGGCGTGGCCAGGTATGTGTGGCCTGACCCGCCAGGCGACGCGCATTGTCCTACTTGTCGCTTACTGTACACTATCTGTTGTATTTTTAAACTAAACTACTAATACTTATGGGGATATGAGTAAAATAATAAGTTAGTAGACTAAACGAAGAAGAAGAAGAATACTTACGTCTGCCTTCTAGATTCATCTTGTACATTCTATAAATAAATGTCTGAATTTCAACATCTAATATTAAAAAACTACTATTTTTAGAACAAATTGGAAATACCCCACCGTGATTACAACTCAATCGGGAACCGTCGCCACTTTCCGTAAACGAGAAAATATTCGTTAATAATAGAGGTATTTCTCGTTTACGGAAAGTGACAACCCATTTACAATAGGATAAAATAGGATATATAATGGACGCAGGCATTGTTATGCCTCTATATCCATATCAATAATTATACATAAATGAAATAAAACTAATAGTCACTTCCGGTAATGGATTTGAAGCTAGCAAGATGGTTAAATTTTAGTTCCTAGCATTTCCAATAGTTGTCAAAATTAATTTCAAAGTCTTTAATGGTTGTTGCCTGTACGACAGCATCCGGTAGGCTGTTCCATATATCGATGATTCCAAAGGAGTATTTGCGAATATCCAATCTCAGAGACATATAAAGCCAGATATATACGTCTCTGCCCATCTACAGTATTTTTCTGTAGTTTTTGACACATGCGTTAGGTAATTGGGAATTGCCTCTCGTTCTGGCTCCTATATGATGGTCAAATATCCCAGTGGTAACTTTGTTATCACGAAAATTGTTCATAAGTTTGTAAACGTTTATTATATCTCCTCTCAGTCTGTTATAATTCCCATCTTCTTCAGACGGTCGCTATATGGTAGATCTTTTAGGCCAGGATCCGGAATTAGCTTTGTCGCCCTTCTTTGCACTCTCTCGATTTGTTCAATGTCTTTCACCTTGTATGGGTTCCACACTTGTGGCGTATTCCAAATGCGGGCGGACTAGTGCCGTAAATAGTTGTATAAAAGTTGTTTTATCCGAGTATACGAAAGATCTTCGAATTAGGCCAACGATATTGTTTGCCTTACTTATCGCTTGCTGTATGTGTGATAAAAAGTTCAATTTCTTATCAACCAAAACTCCTATGTCCTTCTAGGATGTAATGTTTTCTAATCTCACTTTTTTCCTTCTGTTTCTGCCGTGTGATAACTTCTTGTTTCTGTTCCCTTACCCTTTATTGTTAAAACTTTACACTTAAGAGGATGGAATATTAACAGCCAGGTGTTGGACCATTCCTGTAAATTATCCAAGTCATTTCAACAAATTTTATTGACATAGAAAAATGTTACACTGTCAGAAGAATTTGACAACAGGCTTATAGCCTATATAAGTCCTCTCCATTGATGGTAGATATATGGACATAATGGATTGATATTATAATTATAAAGATTTTGCTTACTGTCAATAATTAATCATTGTAAACGAGTAACATATTTGGCGTGAGAACCTTTTTCTTTTTCTTTTTTTTCTTAGACAATATGTCACTACAAAAATAAATGTACAGTACTGTTCATTTCTAAGACCTCATGCATCTGATGTTAAATAAAATGATATATACATAACTGTTTAGAAACGGATACAATATGAATATGTACGAATTGGCCCGATGATTTAATTTCTGGTACATATAAAATTTAATCAACGTACATTTTATTTTGTAGTAATATATTTGTGTATCCATTATACTTGGTAATTAGTGTCTGCACATTTTGGTATAGAGAAAAATTGCAGGTAAATAAGGTCCTTAGAAAGTAGAATGATATGATCACAAAATAAATTGCTTAAAATTCTGATTATATTTCTTCTACATATTGTCTTTAGTGCTACTGCCAATTATGTACTTAAATCTAATTAGATATTTACATAATTAAGAGGTTATTATACAAAATATGGTGTGGGTGGGGGAAGGGGGAAAACTCCCATAGAATAGTGTATTTATTAGATTTAGTCTGCAATATACAATGTGGGTAAAATATATATATTTATATATTGGTTATAGAACGCATATACATGTAGTATACAAGCTATAATATCAGATTGAAGACCGCACAGTCCTTGTGTTACGTTTAGGTCTTCAACTGAACACTGTTCAGGATCCAGAGTAAATATTATTGCATTATAATTCACAGAAATGCATATTAAGTATAAAGTACATATTTGGAAAAATTGTAGATCTTTAGTATGTACACTAAAAATTAAAGATATAAGTAGTATGGGAGAATATAAGAGGAAAGCATAACAATATCAGGATAACCAGCCAGAGATGCACTCCTGTACGAATGGATGTTGTTTTTATAAATAAGTGTTATTATCTACAAATATATATATACATGTGTATATATATTAACTCAAAGTGTGTCAAATTGCCTGGTATTATACTCGATATTCAACAAATCTTTTAGTTTTAACTATATATTTTAGGATAGAGCTAAGAATTTCCATATTTACACATTCGTTACATATTTGACAGCCATATAGTAAGTTGGTGAGATGAAAATGGTTATGGTTTCCAATTAGTTAAAGTTCATTTTTTAGTAATGCTCTTTGGACTGAAAACAGGGGACAGTGAAGAAAAAAATGTGAGACAGTTTCATGGTTTAAATCACAAGAATACATAGGATTTCTTTTAAATGATCAATAAATAGGTCAAAATTTAAGTTCCTACATCCATTTATAAGCTGACAAAGTATAATATTACCCTTCATTGATCCTTTATTTTTTAATACATTTGAAACGCTCACATCTTCCTCTTCACTGACATTTGACATGTTTATAAGTTTCTTTAAAATATTAAGGGAGATTGCTTGTACTGTAGTAGGTGAGAGTTTATTAAACTCTCGGAGCATTGAAGGAAAAAACCTATGATAGTAGTTGTTTGATCTACATAGTGGAGGGCTTAATATTCTATTTCTACGCAATGAATGTATATTTGCTTCATTATTGTTAATAAATGGGATAATTGTTTCTTGCAAGTATAAAGGTGCATGGCCATGTAGTATTTGATGATTTTTCCGACGAATTTCTAATGGTTCCCACCCTAATTCCCTATAAAGTAAGTGATGTGATGTTCCTCATCTCAGCCCTGTTATAATTCTTGCTGCTTCCAGGTGGATAGATTCTAGTAAAACATTTAGTTGGGTTGCACAATTATTCCAAATTATATCAGCATATTCAAGTAAAGGTCTTATGGATGCAAAATATATTTTTATAAGAGTTTCTCTGCTAAGTTTATATTTCAAACAGCGTAGTATATTTATTCTAGTATATGCTTTTTCATAAATAGTTTGTATATGGGATTACCAGGTACCATTTTCATTAAGAGTCACACCTAAGTGTTTATGAGTGGATTCATTATAAATTACATCATTTTGAAATAAAATTGGTGGTATAGCATTTTTTTTCCTGGAGAATAATACAGATTTTGTTTTTGTTGGATTGAAATTTACATCCCATAGTTCAGCCCATTCACTAATATTTTTTAAATCATCTGTAAGAAGTTGTGCAGACTGATCAGGATTGTTATCAACAATGACATATAGGGAGGTATCATCAGCAAAGAGTTTTACTTTACCTGAAACAAGATCAGTAATGCCATTTATATATAATAAAAATAATAACGGACCCAGAGCTGATCCCTGGGGGGGGCTCCTGCATTAACAGTTAAGTATGGGGAATAAATACCTTCGGTACTTACTCGTTGATTCCTATCAGAAAGGTAATTATATATCCAAGATAATAATTTACCTTTGATTCCATAATTACTTAATTTTTTAACATGACCTGTATGCCAAACCCTATCAAAGGCCTTGCTTATATCACAAAATACAAACCTAACTACTTTGCCTGTGTCTAATTATTTTGATATTTCATGATAAATAGATAATAGTTGGTTTACAGTTGAGTCACCTGGTCTAAAGCCGAACTGATTGTTCGATAAAATGCTATTAGACATAAGATAGTTGTATGGGTATTTAAATAAAATCTTTTCAATTAGTTTACAAATACAAGAGGTAATAGTAATTGGTCTATAGTTAGCAGTATTACTCCTAGAGCCACTGCCTTTGAAAAAAGCATTAACATTAGCCATTTTCCAAGAATTTGGCAGAAAACTAGCGTCTAGAGTTTTGATAAATAATAGTTTAAGTGGCAGAATAAGAGATGGTGCTAATTTTTTAATAACTTGAGAACTACGCCATCAGGTCCAGATGGGTTTTTTCATTCATGTTTTCTAACTGATCTTTGACATCCTGACTAGTTATTTGAATATTTGATATGGAGTAAGGAAGTTCCACAATTACATCATCAGGAAGTTCAAGGTTGTAAGATGAAGACGAGATAGAAGTGAAGTATATATTTAGACAGGCAGCTTTTTCACTCGGGTGATAAAAAAAATCACCATT
The DNA here is from genome assembly GCF_002113885.1 of Mizuhopecten yessoensis. Taxonomy (NCBI): domain Eukaryota; kingdom Metazoa; phylum Mollusca; class Bivalvia; order Pectinida; family Pectinidae; genus Mizuhopecten; species Mizuhopecten yessoensis. The sequence goes on from NW_018404007.1 coordinate 69,908, forward strand.
TGATTCAAGGGGGGCTATTTTGCACCATTTATCAGGGGGTATATTTTTATCATCAAGAGAATTTTGAAGTTTAACAATGAAATTAGATTTTGCTTCTCGAATAAGGCTGATTACTTCATTCCTAATTATTCTAAAGCGCTTCCAGTGATCAGGGTTATTGGCTACTTTTGCCTTTTTATGAATTATATTTCTCATTTTAGTTCTGATGTTATGGTTCATCCAAGATTTATCATTTGGTCTTAATGTAATAGTTTTACATGGTGTATATCTTTCCATCTGCTCAGTGATTGCATTATTTATGATGACACTAAATTCATTCGAATTGGACTGGTTAGCTAGTTGTTGCCAATCCATATTTAGTCGACATTCATTCATTTGATTAAAATCAGCAGCGTCATATTGCCAGATTTTCTTTTTATAAGAGTTTTGCTTAAATACACAATATGATATACTAATAGGTACTGGAGAATGATCACTACAAAATGGATCGCGTACTTGTGTACCTCTTATAATATTTCTATTGTTTGTAAATACAAAGTCGATGCAACTAGAGCTTTTTGGTGTAATACGTGTGGGTTCATTTATTAATTTGAATAAGTTAAATTTAGAAAGAAATCTTGATAGGTGAGAAGTTGGTTGAAGAGAAAGAAGATTAACATTAATGTCCCCTACTAATAAAATATCTAGAGAAAGGTCTGATGCTTTTTCAAATAAGTTATCAAGTTTCGTCCAAAATTCAATATATGAATCAGGAGGCCTGTATAGACAGCCTAATAAAAATGTATGTTTGTTGATAGTTACTTCCGACCATAGTAGCTCAATATCATCTATTTCAAGATCATGTCTCCTTTTGGTTTAAACAGAATCTTTATAATAAACCAATACACCACCTCCCTGTCTATTAAGTCTGTCTTTTCTATGAAGATTTATCGAATGAGAATCAATAATAATATCACTGTTTGGGATTTCAGGTTTAAGATGCGATTCAGTGATACAGATAATGTCATTGTTATTTAGTTCAGCTTCGATTAAGTCAGTTTTATTACGTATAGATCGAGAATTGAAATGAACAATATCGAGATTTCCTAAGGGGCCAGGGTTTTCCTCTATATCAGACGATATTGTCAATAACATGAGCATGATAATGTATATAAATGAAAGGTTATTCCAATCTGCATAACTACTTACCAAAGTCAATAGGCTGTTGTTTAGGTAAGAAGGATGGCATTGTTTTGGCAGCATAAATACCTGGCGATATAAATATAGGGATGAAACACTCGATGAAAATAAATGAACAGACTCAAGCGCCCTTAATATAGAAACAAGAGAAAACTTACGCATTGTCAAAAATGACAAAGATTAAGATCTGAAGCTGTTTTAAAAGGCACTCGAGTCTGTGAACCGGCAAGAATACATCCATGGCTGGCATATGATTGTTAAGCAGGTGTTTGGGAAGGGGATATAGGATTTCTAAGAAGGGATACACACACAGTTGGTAACAAAAATACATACATGATATCTATAGTGGTGGAGGAATCGTAAGGTTCCTCCATCAGACGCAACACATGGTGTAAACAAAGTTCGCTGTTATACGGAAGCTTTTTATACTATAATACAACCAAACTTAATACAAACATTTCATTATGTACAATATCTTTGTGGCTTAAACATTATACGCCTAAAGTAGTATGTGAATAAGTTATCGAGTACATTTTCCTGGTAATGAGCTTAATTAGATTTGTGCAAGAATATTACACCAGGCTCATATAGTCTATAACACAATGTTAGCTATGGTATATTCTTACATGTATTCAATTAAGTAGGTAATATTAGGACACCGTGCGTGTAATCACGCGTGGTTGCGCACGACGCATAAAATACGCACGTGGGCCGATGAATAAATGACTTTTCAGTTTGGGCAGCAGACCATGAATTGTTTATAAACGTTAAGGATTTTCTTTAAAAAACAATGGATTTAACCACGAGGGAAAACTGAGAAAATGCATGATAAATATTGAGAGAGGTAAGGTAACCTTACTAATATTAATGTTTAATAAGGTAAGATTGACACTAAAAATAGTTGTTGTACAAGACTTGATCTAGTATTGTTGCAAGGGTGGCAGGACATATGTGTTAGTCAAAACAGAAGAATGTCAGTTTCACTAATACAAGGGATATGTCAGCTCTTAAACGGTGATTATGAAAGAGTTTGCTACTACTATTGGTCGACAATCAGGATTAGCATTGATTACGATTCGGTAGCCTGAATAGGAAATGTATCTAATAAGTAGATACTAAGGAGAATTGGACAGATAAAAGAGCACACCACATGTACAATGGTATTCTAAAGTAAGGTTGACATATATGGTTGTCAGTACTATACCGTAGTATACGTTGAAACTACTATATAGGCCTTTGGGTTGCCGATAGTCATCTGGCATTGACAAAACATTCATTTAGTATACAGATAATATTGCATTACACTTAGGAAGGGGGGGGGTATATTCTTATGGGTTGTGGTTTATCATACAAGTGATCGAGATATATCGATTGATATGATCAAGTATGTAGACTTAGCATATAATAAACATATAATATACACACTCATCAAGCCATGGGCATGGACATATGTGTCATGCATGTTTGGATACATCTGTAGACAAAATATATTTGTTTTTCATATAAATATATATATATACATGATACACATGGAGGGGAGTTGGATGGTATGTCTCTGGCTGTGTATATCAATATAAGATAATGAAGTACAATAAAAAGTGCTGATATCAAAAATACTCATTTCTCCCTAACTCCAGTGAATATCAATTAATATATGTATAAATTGGGAGATATTGGAATAACATAGTTAAAGACTACTTATGAAACTCTATAAACGACATGATGAAAATATATGGTAATCACATGGTAAACACTTCATTCCTTTGGTAGAGGGGTGAACAGGTTGGAAACAGCTGTACTGGCGGTGGACAGGTTTCTGAATTTGCTGTAAGTACGTCTAGGAGTGAGGAATTCTGCAGATGAGGGTTTGGAGCCAGTTCGATTTTGGCGAATAGGAGGATCGGGGTATGAGGATAATTCAGACAGGGTAGTGACTGTAGCTTTTTCTCCGGTGATACTACGAATTACAATCCTGCCGTCTGTGGTCCAGGTGCTAATGATGAGTTTCCTGCTCTTGAGAAAACGTGCCTTAGCGTAAACCTTGGCACGCTGACTGGTGAGGGCCTCATTAAGAAAACGTTTCGGTAGAGCAGGTTATCGACAGATTTGGGCGAGGTGGTAGATGGGTTCACGACCGAGGAGGGCTGTGTCTCAGCTGGAGGCTGATCATCAGGTTGCTTGTCTTGGCTCTGATTCTGTAGGAGAGGAACCGGACGATGATATCGTGGGGGTGTAGTGACGATCTGGGGCCGACCCAATGCGACCTACTTATATCGTTTAGGTCGATATAAACTCCAAGTCGTTCAATACATGTATTGATAACAAGCGAATCGGTGTTCTCGTGGTTGGACTTGGGGATGCCTCGGAATTTGAAACAGTTACGGCGGGAATACTGTTAAATTATCAAAGTCCTGTGACATTATTATCCTGTCCTCTTCGCTCTTAATCTCTCTATGAATTTTTGTGTCATCTGCAAAAAGGTATGTGTTTGATACAGTATTTTCTGGCAAATCGTATATCACAAACAGCATTGAACCCAGCACACTACCCTGTGGAATTCCACTCAATACGGGGTGGTCTTCTCTCTGCTTTTTTCTGGTAATGGAAGTTTTCTACCCAGTTGACGATCTTGTTATTAATTCCATAGCTTCGTAGTTTTCCCAGTAGTCTGCGGTGGGGAACCGTGTCAAAGGCCTTCATAAAGTCCATGTAGATGCCATCGATTTCACCACCGTTATCTATTGTATTGGTTCAATCTTCAAGAACCTTTGGCAATACATCCAAATTGTTTCTTGCTTAAAAAGTTATCATTTTCCATATGACTAGCGATAGCACTACGCAGTATCTTTTCCATTGTTTTTCCTACTATGCTGGTGAGGCTTACCGGTCGGTAATTTCCCGGATCCGATTTTGTTCCTTTCTTGAATATAGCTGTAATATTGACTTGAGATCGGTTCAAGAAATTCTTATTCTTTCTTCTTTGATGTAAGAACAGCTTATATGTCATGCTCGGTAAAAAATGCGTTTTGAATAAAAATATTTACAAACAACAAATTTAGGGAGCTGAGGTAAAGTATTCCATTGTACGAAAGCCTATGAGGGTCACTTGTGAGAAATGAATACCAGAAAGACGAAACTACACGAAAAAACACAATATTACGAGAAAACACACGTAATAACGCGAACAAACACGTAATTACGCAAACAAACACGATAAAAGGCGAAAAAACACGTAATAACGTGAAATAAATACGTAATAACGCGAAAGTAAAAGTCGTAATCAGAGAACAAAACACGTAATAACGCTAAAGAAAAAGTCGTAATAACGCGCAAAAAAACACGTAATAACGCACAATTAACACGTAATAACGCGAAAGTAAAAGTCCTAATAATGCAAAATTAACACGTTATAACGCATTTTAAATGACATATAAAGAAGCCAAATGCATGTCATATTGAAATTTTAACGCTTGAATTGGAATTTTCATCATGAATGAAGGACACAGATAGACGCCGAATAATATTCAACTGTTTTTACTGCTCGCTTATTTCAAATGTTATATATATATAGTGAGTGATTAAAATTTCAGTAGACAGATATAGTATGGATTGCTGCGGAACATTGTAAAGTTGAAGAATAAGAGAAATTTCGAATAAAAAAATCGACGTGGGAGGTTGGAGAGGGGAGGTGAAGCTAGGTGTCTGGCCGGAACAGAATTCCTTGATTCCTTGAGGTATTGCCATAGTTATAACACAACCAATGCTTCTCACCTCAACAACTTCTTACCTTTTAAGGAGCTCCTGAGGTGTCACAGCTTCAGGTAACATGCAATTATGAGCGTATTGGTCGAGTGGTAAACACTCCGGCCATCCACGCAGGCGGCCGGATCTCGATCCCCGAAGTCGCCGTACGCATGGATATGCCCACACAAGGCGGAGAATAAATTGGTCTGGAGTGGATGAAGTCCGAATTATTCTGACGTTTTATCGACTTTTTTTTATATCGGTCTGTTGTCGATTATCGTCAGATCTCCGGCCCTCTTTAATATGCGGGAAATACGCGACCCGCGCCTGGTCGCTCTTCAAACTGATATTTTAGAAACAAATCGTCACGTTCACACACATGTCGCACATGGATTGAAAGATCTATTCTTTATGCACTAGGTGGTATCAATAACATGTTTCAAAGATCATTACGAACAGTATTTTCCAACGTTTTCTATATCATGTTTTTAATGGAAATTAGGGCATGAACAATGTCACATGACTTGACGAGATCGAGGTATTTCCCAACGTTATCACGTAGGCCGTCGAGATTTTAGTCACGTGGCATTAGAAGGCGGGGCTATCTAAAAACGTATTTGTTTCTCAAAAGTATATAACACTATATGGCATTTGACGGGCGTATATTGTTCCGCCCCGCGGTACTCTTGTCGTAGTTATTTTTCATTTCTTAATTAAGCTCGGCTATGCGGACGATAACACATTGAGTCTGCAAGCACTTTCCACTCAAACAACACCATTTTTCATTGCCATTATTACTATTAGTATATTGGAACACATAATGCGTTATTAATATATATGTATATCTACCTTATTTATTGTATTTGCAATCACTCGTGGGACCCACTCACTGGCCATGGCTCTATTGATTCTCTTAACCTTCTTATTTGATAATGGCTGATTATAAACATAAACCCATTTCCAGCCAAGGGTGGGGTCCATGAGTGATGCACAGTTATACTCTGATCTCTTTCTATCTCTGAATACGTCATTTCTAAGTATTAACTTTCAGTGTTTGGTTAAGGGAGCACTAGCTGCTACTGTTGTGTATGGATGTACACCTAAACCCAGGCCCAAATACAAGTAGTGACCAGTACCTATCTGACAACATAAAAATTGGTCACATAAAAATTTGTTCATTATCAAATAAAACTGATCTAATTGACACTGAATGTGGCGACTGTGACATTCTCTGTGTTAGTGAGACCCATCTGAATCCTTCAGTTGCTGATGATGACATCCATACTGAAACTTTTTCCACGGTCTTTCGCAGACAGCATAGACGAGGTGGTGGTATTTATAAAGTATTTGAAACAAGTATCAATCCGCCGAGCCTTTTCACTGTGTATGTACTACACTGAAGAAGGGAGAAATGTAATATACGATTATAATCATAGCGTAACCGTACGCGTATTTTTGTATTTCATATCTGGGGAAACCTTCGTACATTGTAGGTAGGGTTCCCCCAATCACTTGGAATTCTTTGGTAGCCACTCGCGTCAGTACTGGTATTTGCCGCAGTCATAATGATATATTATCATATAAGTACTTCTATATAAAATGAATGTTGTACTGCATGTTGGGGAAATCTATATTTGTAGTAAAAGAAGAATTTGAATCTAATCAAATTTAATCTAATGTTGTGTCGTCAGGGGGACGTCTCGACATCATTTGAACCGAATCGATGGTGATTTTAGTGCCAATTCGTACGTGTTTTACACCTTTTATGTACGTAAAGCTTGGCTTGTTCTCGGGGTAAGTTCAATCACACAGGTAAGTAACTAACCTGTGTGATTAGTGTGAAACTGACTTTAATTGGTTTCCCTTTGTCTTCATATATCAACACTTTTCTTTGTTCTCCAAAAAGTGGGGGGATCGAGAACACCTCGTAAGCTTTTACTCTTCCTTTGTCGGATAAAGGTGACAGAGTTATCTATCACACAAGTAATCAAATGTTGCAAATAAAAACTTCACTGGTTGTATTATATGTATCTACAATCCATACAAACCTACACGAAGTACATGTGAATATTAAGGAAAAACTCATATTTTAGTGTGAATCTATGAATTGTACTTCTGCATCTATTAACGTCACATTACCCAAATCGGGACACCTGAAGGAAAAAGTCACAAGAAATTTGCATGCTGTGCAAAGAAATATTTTTAAATTAAAAATATTGATTTTAATATGCTAATATACCAATAAAACATTATATGGACTTTATTTACTGGTTACAATCACATTTTTAGTTTGTAAATAATGACGAAAATGTAACGTTCTAAATTGATACGCCATGCGACGTTATTGATTTTCAATTTTTGTATGTGATTTTTTCACAATCCTACTATTTCACAACTAATGATAGTTTGGAAAAGAAATTCATTCAGAACGACCTTTGACTCTTAAATATTTCAAAGATATGCCATGTTCTGTTAAATAATATTTTCATCTCCAAATATAAGACAAAACTGGTAGGAGTGTCCCGATTCGGGTACAGCTACACCTGTTTCGCGATTACGTAACCATGACTATATTTCCGGTTGTATTTATAGAATCACGCGCCGGAAATATCAACTTGTTATCAAAATGAAAAGATAATGATATCTTTTTTAGGAAAACGGAACTGAAATTACTGGGATCGGTACTATGGTATGAAATACATCAATATTTCACTAAAAAGTGTCCCGATTTGGGTACTGTGACGTAATAGACATAACTATTAAAAAATGTTGGACCTCTGTTCCGCTTCTGAATATGACTGAGTTAATTGTGACAATATACTATAAACAATCATCAGAGTTTCCTGACATTATAGAGACAGACATCGATACTGCACACAGACTTGAACCATACCGACAAGGAAAGTACAGAATCCAGTGAATTGAATACGAAACAAAAAAGGAGAGATCTACTCAAAAAATATCTTATTGCCATTTGTTGTTAATAATTAAATATGTTATCAATGATCACTTGTAATTCAAGAGTCTGGTCAAACACAGCACTTTAGAACTACCATAACCAGAAGGCAGGGTTTTTATTTTCGTTTCCGGACGTTATGTCAATCTCATAGGTATCTCATAAGCAAAACATCAATGGAAAGCCTGTGGCTTGTAATGATGTTATTTATCTGCATTTCGTTAATTGATAGGTTGATGATGGAGTGCGCGAAGAATGGCATACTCGTATGACATTAAATACATCTAGACGTCTAGTGAAGTCTAATTGTCGCAATAGTATTAATTGATATTTACACATTGTAGATTAAAGGACGGATACAATTTGTGTGCATGATCTTTCCAGTGCACGTTTAACCTATTTTTAAAACTATTCAAACTTTCGGCATTAACCACTTCAGCTGATAGATTGTTCCTATTAGTAACTACACGATTGCTGACAATGTTCTTGGTGGTGTTTAAGCGGCATTGTTTCTTAAAGAGCTTTAGCTGGTGACCTCTAGTTGCCGGATAGGTGGATTCGGTAAATAATTTAGACTTCAATTCAATTCAATTCAACTTTTGTTCCTAAAGTTTGACAACTTATTGGATAACTATAATTTACAATAAATTACATTATTGTGCAATCAACACTCATTATCACTCCCACATCATTATTATGCATTCAACAATTATTAACGCTCTCACATCATCATCATCATCATCATCATCCTCATCATCATCCTCATCATCATCTGACATTAACAACAACAACAACATGTAATCCGTAATGATACAAATGCCAATAATACATACATAGACATTTACATAAATTATATTGATATGCATGTTTTACGTCACTCGTGCCTTATAAGCCTCAAATATATATCTAGCAAGTTTACGAAGATCGCTGATATTGTGAACACTTTAGGTCGGTGGAATAGGTCCGTTTCGGGGTGATCTAGGGGAAAAATTACTATGTTATCAAACTCTTCTGATTTCAACTCATCAATGTCTCTAATGTGATAGAAGAAAGTCCTGAAATATTCCCTTTGGGGAAAAAAATTGAGGCCTTTTTAAATTTGGTCTATTTTTCACCTTTTTTCGCCAAAAATGAAAACGAGAATATATCGGTTAGATGAAAGAAAATTCAGATTTTTGATATTTTCTTTGATATTAGATATGTTCATTTATTACACATAACTCTATATCCTACCTTGACAAAATTATTAGCTCTGGTATTTGGCATCATATTTTAAAATCCAAGATGGCTGACAATATCCGGATAAAAAAAAAACCATGGTACAAACCCACTTCGACCTGGTACAGGTATATTATGATAATAAAATATATTGTAATAATATAATATATTATAATGATAAACTAACACTAATATTGCATATATAACGTGTTATCTGATAGTGTGAAAAAGATAGTTGGGTACATACAGAGGATACAGTTATTAGCAGCAAGCATGCAATCCCCATGAACAAGATGGTTAAATAATACTTTCTCCGGAGTAGCTCCTAAGCCATGTATGCACTTTTCAATACGCATGACAATACATCATTTAATTTAACTGAAGATGTATGTTGTGTAATATTAAAAGCACATATAAACCTGTTGTAATTATTACGTGACATTCAGATAGTATGCAGTATAACCATTATCTGTTTATTCGTCGACTCCTGGAGCATGATTTGTTCTGATCGTCAGAAGCCTTTCTTCATCAGTAACACTTAGTAATTAAAAATGGATTCAATATGTGACTGTATACCGCCATATAAATTGTCGAGTGAAATAAAATCATCTGTATTACGGGTACGACTTTTTAATCACCTATAACCATTACATTTCTAGATTCAGAATATTCACTTAAAACGTTTTCTAGAATTGAAAAAATATCACAATTATATTGTTCATAGGCACAAGACGAACTAGGTGGAATATATGTAAATAACAATATTAGGTTGTCAGTACAACAGGTCAAACCCTGGTCAAGAGTAACCGGTATAATTGTATCAAACAAAACATTACCTCACTTGTCTGCCACTCAGAATTTTGTACGCTTGAATCATATCAGCCCGTAGTCTTCTATATTTAGTCGATCTGGGTAAGGTAAGTCTTGCAGTGTAATTAATTAGCCTTTTAGTTGCCCGTCGCTGTATGTTTTCCAGTTCAAGTTCTTTATTAACTTTAAGTCTTGCGACTTATCAGTGTAAACATATATTAAACAGGATATTTACATATGTACAAAACGCCACATTGGTCACAGGAGAATGAACAATACACACATACAAACTGTCATATATCTGATTGGCGCTTATTTGCCGCTATCAGATACTTTCCAAGATTACATAATCCTTTAATATTCGGTGTATTAAGTAATTGAACAAGCTTATATACACTAGGGTTATTTCTATAGTAACATTTTAAATACTTCCGTCTTAAATCTGTATATCTTGTGCAAACTAAAACAAAATGAAACTCGTCTTCTATGTCATTGAGATTACACTTTGTACATAATCTATTAGTTCTAACAGTGCCAACATAACGTCCAGATTCAATGATTAACTTGTGAGCTGACAGCCTAAGTCGAGCAATTTCTTTCATATAACCGATATTAACTGATTTTGTTAGATAAGATTGTAGTAAAATTGTTCTGTTTAATTCTCTGTAAAGCATACCTTTAGAATGTATGTCTTTTTTAAGAGGTGACCATATTGTGGAGCAGTACTCAATATGAGGTATGACAAGTGATTTATATAATAATAGGAATGTTGTTTGATTTAGAAATGTAAATGTTCTAAAAATAATTCCTAACATCCTGTTTCCTTTGAAGACGGCTGCAGACACATGTTCGCTAAATTTGAGCTGTTTGTCGAATGTCACTCCGAGGTCTCTCTCCTTGTCTGTGTTTACAATCATGGTTGTGACTCCGTCGTTTGTGAAGTTGTACTGGCTATTTCTGGATGTATTACCTATTTCCAAGTGTTTGCATCTCTCTAAATTTAATTTCATGAGCCACCTCTCAGTCCATTCACACACTGTGTTGATGTTAATTTGTAGCTCTAACCTATCCTGTGGTGTAGATATACATGAGTATATTTTTGTATCATCTGCAAATAGCTTCATTATACAGTAAACTGATTCTGGCATATCATTAACATAAATGAGAAACAAAATCGGCCCGATAGCACTTGTCACATTCTGTACTCTCGATAAGGTTCCATTGATAACAACTCTTTGTTTCAGATTTGTCAGGTATTTCCGTATACAGTTGATGACTTTACCTGTAATGCCATATGCTTGTAGTTTGTGTAGATGCAGCCTGTGCGAGACCTTATCAAAGGCTTTACAGAAGTCTAGGTAGATGACATCTGTATTGGCCCCCTCATTCATGGCAGTTGCCCAGTCTTCCAGAACCTCCAGGAGTTGGGTTGTACATGAATGTCCTGGTCTGAACCCGTGTTGACTTCTGGTGAACAAGTTATTATTGCTCATGCGATATGAATTTTGTCTCTAAAAATGCGCTGTAGCAATTTACACGGAAAAGAGGTCAAACTAATTGGTCGATAATTTTCTGCTTGTTTGGTCGAACCTTTTTTGTGTAGTGGACAAACATGTGCCATCTTCCACTCTAAAGGTAGTTCAGATTCCTGGATGGATTTGTTGAAGATAATTCTGAGAGGTTCTGAGAACTGGTTAGATGTTTCAAAGAAAAATTTAGGATGTAAACCATCTGGTCCAGCTGATTTATTAGGGTTTAGCCTCTTGATTGATTTTTCAACATCTTCCTTTGTAACATTGATGTCAGAGAGGGGTGTTGGCAATTCCTATTGGGATAGTAAGGTAATTCAATGTTTCCATCTTCTACAAAGACGCTCACAAAATATTCGTTTAGAACGTTTGCTGTTTCATCATCTGAAGTGGTAAGCTCATTGTTTGGTCCTACAATCCTGGTTATTGAAGTAACGCCGTTAAAACATTTAAAAGAATAAGTTAATGAAAAAAACTTACCTGTACATGCATTCCTGAGGTATCCGTGTATTCAGTATTACGAGTTTTTTTATATATATTTCCACAGAATAAATCATAACTGAGCACAAAGCCAACAAGGCCGACCGAGGTTGGAAAAAAGCATGCAAAGCAAGTGAGATGTAACCTGTATCCCATTTAAAACACTACAGGTTCTCACTCAGGTAATCTGGCTTGACTTCTACCATATAGTGACCACCTTCAATTAATTGAAGATTTTGTCACGAAGTTGGGTTTATGCAGCACAAATGACAGACCATATATATTGCATAAATAATTCATATTTATTCACTTAGTTAAAGTTCAGAGAAGGAAAATTTAGTTCGAGGAGAGTCCGAGAGAGAGGTCCGAGCAAGCCAGTGATTGGGCAGCCCCCACCTACAAAGCTTGTTCGGAAAAGGGGGGAAAGAAGAGAAGTGGTGAATTATTATGTAAAGTCTGTTGAAGTATATAGGTGTGCCTGGAAAGAGATGTTTTGAAAGAGTTGAAAGTGGGTGCATTAACGATGTAAGATGGTAATTTGTTCCAGTCTAGTATGGTACGAGGAACAAATGATTGTTGTCTACTTAGTGTTTTCGAGTATTGCTGTTGGTATTGGACCTGGTAGGAATTCTTCTGGCTCGGTGCATCCCGTCAGTCGTGGATATGGCCACCGAGCCCTAATGAAATTTATGGAACATCTTTAGGCGTGCATCTTTCCTATGATCTGACAGGCTACGCCAGCCAAGAGTACCAATCATATCTGTTACACTAGAGGTATTCCAAAAGCGATTTGACACATAACGGACTCCTCTCCTCTGGACCTTTTTTTATTTTGTTGATATTATTTTTTGTGTACGGATCCCAAACAGAGCAAGCATATTCTAAAGAGGGTCTTACCAAGGATTTGTAAGCCTGTTCTATAAATGTTGTTGAGCTAATTTTTAGGTTTCTTCTGAGAAATCCTAGAGTAGAATTTGCCTTGTTGCAAATCTGATCTACATGAGAGTCCCATTTCAAACCTGATCTGAGGGTTACTCCTAGGTGTTTCACAGAATCAATATGTTTTAGTATTTGGACATGAAGAGAATAATTAACAAGAGGTCCATTGGACCTGTATCGCTCACCTGGTTTTATATTCAAGTCATTACAACTGAATGCATTAGTACATCTGTATATGAAATTTCCTCAAATCCAGACAAGATCTATGTTCTAACCCGTCTGTGACCACAATATCTGACTTTCAAGTAATCATGGGCCTCCATTGAGTTGCCATGTTAACAGATTTTGAAATAAGTAATATGTCATGTTACAGGGTGTAATTAGACAATACTTTAATTTTTATTCAACTACAGTTGTATAAGCTTTTATAAACCTAGAAACCAATTTTTAACAATTTATGAAAACTACACCATAGAATATGATAATCTAGCTGTACCATTTCTTAGGACCGCAGGGGTCAAATCAGCCTCATTCAATTAAGAAATGTTTGCAGGCAATTAGTGGATATTAGCGTCTTAAAGCAAAATATTAGATAATTTTCCTCTTTGGGGCCCGGTCTTCCTAGCCCTAGGGGTCGAACGAGTCTCATTTATTTAGGAAATGATTGCCCTCCCCAAATGAAGTTTCAGAGCAAATTTGGTTGAAATCCTCTCTGGTGTTTAGGAGGAGTTGCGTTTTAAATCAAATTTAGCTAAGTTCCCCTTCAGGGCCACGCCCCCCTGGACTCAGGGGTTGAACCAACCTCATTTATTGAAGAAATGATTTTCCTCCCCTAGTGATGCCTCAGACTAAATTTGGTTGAAATCCTCTTTGGCGTTTAGGTGGAGATAGGTTTTAAAGAAAAAGTTGACGACGGGCAGGTGAGCTAAAAATGACGGGATTTTTTCTTAGAAATTTTGAGAGAATAACACTTATCTGGGTGGAAAGCCATTAACCATTTTTTCTCCCAAAGGGCTAGTTTGTCCAGGCCAGACTGTAGGGTCCTTGCATCTTTCTCTGACGTAATTGTCAGATATACGATGGTATCATCCGCAAACAGTCTGACCGTGGAGTTCAAGCCAATTTGCATGTCATTAATATAAAATAGGAACAGACTAGGTCCCAGTACAGATCCCTTGGGGACGCTGGATAAAACTGGTACATACTCAGATTTGATGCCTTCAACAAGCACTGACTGGGCTCTATTATTTAAGAAGTTTGAGATCCAGGAAGTACTTTTATCATCTATACCATAATGACTGAGTTTGTTGGTAAGAAGAGTTACTGACCTTATCAAATGCTTTGGAGATGATAAATAATAAGTACAAATTATAATTTTGTACAAAAAGGTGTTTGTAACGCTCAAACCATGCAATATTTCTGTAAGAAGCCAGAGCTCCCGAGAAAGACGTCTTGACGCTTGTACATGTGCACCCAACTCTGCTTGACTTGTATCAATAGCTTTGTTAGCTTCATGAATTATTGTAAAATATCCAATGAAAATAGACTACATGCAATCAATATTGAGATTTGAAGCATTTTCTTATATTTTTCTCGATAATAGTGAAATACAGGTATTTTTTTCATAAATTTAAATAAACAATGCAATTTTGCGCCCCTCAAATTCTGAATTCAACAATTGAAATAAGAGGTCCAACGGGCCTGAATCGCTCACCTGGTGTTAATCTCACACTTGTAATCTTAAAAGTGGACTAATCTACAGCTTCAGGCAAAATATCTGTGTTCGATCCATTTGAATCTATTAAATGATTTAAACATATGACGCCTCTGATCTTGAAAGTTTAAAGCCTTCTATCCCAGCATACTTCTGGCTAAATATCATTACCCTTAACCTTTTGAATATTCAGAACAAGTCATTTAAAGATTTAAACATATTTGATCCCTGTGACCTTGAATATGAGCAAAGGTCATTCATTTAAACAAACTTAGTAGCCCTTCATCCCGGCATACTACAGGCCCAATATCAGTATTCTGGGCTTTTTGGTTAATGAGAAAAGGTCGTTTGAAGATGTTTAACACATTTGACCCCTGTGACCTTGAAAGTGGGTCAAGGGCATTCATTTGAACAAACTTGGTAGCCCTTCATCCCAGCAAAATACTGACCAAATATCATTATCCAAGGCCTCTTGGTTATTCAGAAGTTGTTTAAGGTTTTAAACATATTTGACCCCTGTGACCTTGAAAGTGGGTCGAGGGCATTCATTTGAACAAACTTGGTAGCCCTTCATCCCAGCAAAATACTGACCAAATATCATTATCCAAGGCTTCTTGGTTATTCAGTAGAAGGTGTTTAAAGGTTTTAAACATATTTGACCCCTTTGACCTCGAATATAAGTAAAGGTCATTTGTTTGTACAAACTTGGTAGCCTTTTATCCCAGCATGTTACTGGCCAAATATCATTATCCAAGGCTTCTTGGTTATTCAGTAGAAGTTGTTTAAAGGTTTTAAACATATTTGACCCCTTTGACCTTGAATATAAGTAAAGGTCATTTGTTTGAACAAACTTGGTAGCCTTTTATCCCAGCATGTTACTGGCCAAATATCATTATCCAAGTCTTCTTGGTTATTCAGTAGAAGTTGTTTAAAGATTTTTTAAGACAATTGACCCCTGTGACCTTGAAAATGGATGAAGGTCATTTTTTTGAACTTACTTGGTAGCCCTTCATCCCAGCATGCTATTGGCCAAATATCATCACCCTGGGAATTTTGGTTGTTAAGAAGAAGTTGTTTAAAGTAAAGTATTGACGCTGGCAGACGGATGACAGATGCCGCACCACGGCATAACCTCACTTGGCACTTCGTGCCAGGTGAGCTAAAAAGGTGTCTTCCTTTGACCAATGAATTAATTTACCAGAATCCTGGTAAGCCTGGTTATGATGTCACAAAACGAAAGCACTGGGTTTGACCAGACTCTTGTTGTCTGTGCAAGCTACGCCGAACAGAGAGTCTGATCAAACCCAGTGCTTTCATTTTGTGACATCATAACCAGGCTTACCAGGTTGAACGAGACTACGAAAGTATGTACTCCAGTTATCATGGTATGCGTCCCATCGCCCCGTTGCAGATCAATACACCTATAGTGGCTCAATCGACCTAAAATGTATAGCTGTTAAAAATGTATAGCCGTATCATCTACTTCAAACATAAATGTTATACGTTATACGTCTTGAAAAAAAGATGCTCAAAATAACAATATCAGTTTAGCAACCTAAAGCATATTAAGAAAAAAGTATTTCTATTACATGTAATATTTATTCAATATCAATAGAAAAAAGGTGAGTGGGTGGTGGAGTCCAAGACAGAAACACATTTGTTACAACAAGAGGCCCAATGGGCCTGCATCGCTCACCTGGTATAAATCTCACCCTTGTAACCTTGGATCTAAAATAAAGCTACAGGCAAAATAAAATATCAGTATTTATGATTAAAATTCATTCAAAAGAACCTGTTATTTTTCTTTTTAAACGTTTCACCCCTGTGATTGAAAGTCGAACAAAGTCATTATGTTGAACAAATTTTATAGCCTTTCATCTCAGGATGCAACTTGCAAAGTATCAACATCCTGGGACCCATGGTTATTCAGAAGAGGTCGATTAAGGATTTTAAAACAAATTTGACCCCTGTGACCTTTAATATAAGTCAAAGTCATTCACTTTAACAAACATAGTAGTCCTTGATCCCAGCATGCTACTGACTAAATATCAACATCCTAACGCTTTTGGTTATTCAGAACAAGTTGTTATTTTTTTTTATATATTTTGACCATATTTGCTCCTTGTAACCTTGAATAAGATTCAAGGTCATACATTTAAACAAACTTTGTAGCCCTTCATCTCAGCATGCTACTGGCCAAATATCATCACCCTGGACATTTTGGTTATTCAGAAGAAGTTGTTAAAAGTTTTTAACATATTTGACCCCTGTGATCTTGAATAAGGGTGAAGGTCATTCATTTGAACAAACTTTGTGGCCCTTCATCTCAGCATGCTACTGGCCAAATATCATCACCCTGGGCATTTTGGTTATTCAGAAGAAGTTGTTAAAAGTTTTTAACATATTTGACCCCTGTGACCTTGAATATGGGTGAAGGTCATTCATTTGAACAAACTTTGTAGCCCTTCATCTCAGCATGCTACTGGCCAAATATCATCACCCTGGGCATTTTGGTTATTCAGAAGAAGTTGTTTAAAGGTTTTTTAAGACAATTGACTCATGTGACCTTGAATATAATTGAAGGTCATTTATTTGAACAAACTTGGTAGCCCTTCACCCAAGCATGCTACTGGCCAAATATCATCTCCCTGGACAGTTTGGTTATCGAGAAGAAGATGTTTAAAGTTTTTCACATATTTGACCCCTGTGACCTTGAAAATAGGTGAAGGTCATTAATTTTAACAAACTTTGTAGCCCTTCATCCTAGTTTGCTTCTGGCCAAATATCATCACCCTAGGCCTTTTGGTTATTAAGAAGAAGTCGTTTAAAGTAAAATATTGACGCCGGACGCTGGACGACAAGACGACGGACGGACGGACGACGGACGCCGCACCACTTCGTGCCAGGTGAGCTAATAAGGATAGTCATACAAAGTATGTGTATTGGAAATGTAGAGGGATAGAGCCACCACCGTTCATATGTGCTTGGGTGGATACAAGGGTCCCTTACCTTCAACTTGATACCTGGAAGTATGCAGGGTGATTGAGCAGTAGAGCAGAGTCAGGTTGATCTATCAGTCACAACAGCCTCACGGTAGGTTATATATAGATGTATATCCGAAAGTTACAATACATTATTACAATAAAAGAACTTTGAAATTGGTATTAACAAAACCTTTTAAAGTTGAGCGACATCACAAAATGTTTTGCATCAGAGATTCCTTGGGACCCTAAATATGAGAATGTGGTTCAGCATATTGCTTACTCTCCATACAAATGCCTCAACCTTATAAAAGTCAACAGCCTCTTGACTGTGGTGATCCAACATTGCATAAAAAAAACTTGCTCAAAAACTTTAACCTTTAGTGGGATGTCAACACAGATGATGGGGTGACTACATTAGCCCCCATTCTCTGAATAGGTGAGATAATAAGAGAAAAGCAAATATGCATATTTGTTGACAAGGGGTTCATCCTGAATATTGTAAATCTCAATTCTGTTATGTCAATGGCAAATAATGAATCGTAACATATCATTGAATGTAACGCAAGCTTAATATTAGTTTGAGGATCTGTTAATACATCCCTTTGACAGATGTGTGTATATACCAGTACTATTTCTTGTATATTTTGTTTTCACAGTGAGCCAATGTAAGCACACACTTGACTAATGGCATCTCAGTGGAGAGGCTGGGCTAACCCTACTTCATATCAAAAGCTTTTATTTCAATGTCACCTAATTGTATGTATAACATAACACATATAGTATTGCTTTACTTTGTAGGTGAATGGGTCAGGATGGGTGTGTCAATTTGTATCAACAAGGAGTGTTTTTTTGTGCCGCCTGTCCCTTCAGAAGGTGTTTGAACTGAGATAATGGATTCAGGATACATAGATGCAAAGCCAAATTTCACAGAATGTAACTTATCAATTAATTAATGAACCAGATTCTGATGTACCGACGTTTAGTGGTCAATACCATATTAAATCAGTCTCTGATCCATGAGAAAATACCAAAATTACAAAAATCAGTATAGACAAAAGAAATTCAATGAGCATTTTTAGAAAGATCATGTTTTCTTATTTGTAGACATTGCTATCTCTTGTCATATGTGTATCATTCTACACATATATAAAGGCTTTGGCTATAGACAAGAACCACAATAGGAAGCAGTGACTGTTCAGTTGTTTAAGTGTACTACCAGTAGTAAGCAGACATGTACATATACGGTTTACAATGTGCACAAGTGTACGACCAAGAGGAAAGAGACAGATCTATACAGTATAAGTATTGATTCAGGACGGACAACAGACCAAAGCTTACCAAAGTAAAGATATAAAATATACCATTTCTTTATGTCACAAGTGCATATAGTTCATAACAAATTTTATATCACCCTTGTAAAGATAATACTTTATATCACATGTATTATAAAGATATAGCTTTATATATCTTTACTTTGTCAAAGGTATAATCAGGCAGCTTGTCTTCACCTAGATTAAAATTGATTTTATTTAATGATGTTTAAAAACAGTTCAGCTGTTGACAACACAATATGAGTTCCACAATAACTTTTGATGTTAAACAAAACGCTACAATCTAGAAACTTGAGGGAGTATAGAAAGTTGTTCAAATGAAATCCTCCGAAGCCATTTTTACACTGTAAACAGAAACTAAAGCTGTACAGCATGTATGATTTAAAACAAGTTTAAAAAGTTTAAATAAATATGAGAAGATATTCAGAACAACATTTCAGTAATAAATCACCACCATATTTGCTGCTCCACAACATTAACTGTATGGTCCGGTGAAGAATCCTAAACCACTGCCTTCAAATCCATTATGTGCCAGCAGTCCACATCACTTCACAGAATATCAATATCAAGCATTTCCACATGTCTAACAGAATCCATGATAAAAGAATGTTTTATATACACAATCAAAATATTTTCTTAACCACAAAATTCCACAATGTTTCTTATGTATGCGATTCCTGTCCAACTCTGGTGTCTTATTCCGTCTATGGAACACCAGCTGGTTCTATGGCAATAATTGTCTCCCCTCACTTACAAAAGTACTGGAATGGTGCAGCTGTCCGTTGTCGTTTTCTGGCTTCCATTTGTGAAAAAAACTCTCTTATATCTTCTTCCTTTACAACCTACATAAACAAAAGAAAACTTCTACAATCACATCACATCATAATCACCCACCAACAGGTCAATCTTTCAGACATTATGATTACCCATTATGAAAGGAAACCCCATTTGTAAGTCAATTCATTTTTTTTAAAGTAAAGAATAGCAGAGTATTGCATTATTATTGACAACAAGATTGATACCTTTCCATCATCTGCAAACTTCTTGAGATAGGTACTCAGTTCACTCTTCATGTCATTGAACCCTGCAAAACAGACACATTTACTTAAATGGAGTGCTAAGTACAACTTTCACGTAGCTGTGGAAATATTCCGCATTGGGGGCATATTCCTATAATGAGATAATATCCCATAGCTTTTCCTGATTGGGTTGATCCCCATTTATTGTTGTTGTTGTTCCCCATTTATTGTTGATTTACATTTCTTGTCAATCAAAATTATCAATGTCGTTCCCCATTTATTGTTGCTGTAGAGCCCCATTTATTGTTGCTGTTGAGCCCCATTTGCAGGCTTAGTGTAATAGATCCAGTCATAAGTACTGCAACCACACCATCAGACAACACATCATCATGCATCTGACCGACCAACATCAGACAACACATATATCTGACCAGACCTCATCAGACAACACATGTAACTGACTAGACCTACATCAGACAACACCTGTAACTGACCAGACCTACATCAGACAACACATATAACTGACCAAACTTTCATCTGACAACACATATAACTGACTACACCTACATCAGACAACACATATAACTGACCAAACTTTCATCTGACAACACATATAACTGACTACACCTACATCAGACAACACATATAACTGACCAAACTTTCATCTGACAACACATATAGCTGACTAGACCTACATCAGACAACACATATAACTGACCAAACTTTCATCTGACAATACATATAACTGACTAGACCTACATCAGACAACACATGTTACTGACCAAACCTTCATTAGACAACACATGTAACTGACCAAACCATCATCGGACAACATATAACTGACCAAACCTTCATCAGACAATGCATGTAACTGACCAAACCTTCACCAGACAACACATGTAACTGACCAGACCTACATCAGATAACACATGTAACTGACCAGACCTACATCAGACAACATATGTAACTGACTAGACCTACATCAGACAACACACGTAACTGACCAGACCTACATCAGACAACACATGGAACTGACCAAACCTACATCAGACAACACATGTAACTGACTAGATCTACATCAGACAACACATGTAACTGACCAGACCCACATCAGACAACACATGTAACTGACTAGACCTACATCAGAAAGCACATGTAACTGACCAGACCTACATCAGACAACACCTGTAACTGACCAGACCTACATCAGACAACACCTGTAACTGACCAGACCTACATCAGACAACACATATAACTGACCAAACTTTCATCTGACAACACATACAACTGACTAGACCTACATCAGACAACACATATAACTGACCAAACTTTCATCTGATAACACATATAACTGACTAGACCTACATCAGACAACACATTAACTGACCAAACCTTCATCAGACAACACATATATCTGACTAGACCTACATCAGACAACACATGTAACTGACTAGGCCTTCATCAGACAACACATGTAACTGACTAGACCTACATCACACAACACATGTAACTGACCAGACCTACATCAGACAACTCATGTAACTGACCAGACCTACATCAGACAACACATATAACTGACCAAACTTTCATCTGACAACACATATAACTGGCTAGACCTACATCAGACAACACATATAACTGACCAAACTTTCATCTGACAACACATATAACTGACTACACCTACATCAGACAACACATATAACTGACCAAACTTTCATCTGACAACACATATAACTGACTACACCTACATCAGACAACACATATAACTGACCAAACTTTCATCTGACAACACATATAACTGGCTAGACCTACATCAGACAACACATATAACTGACCAAACTTTCATCTGACAACACATGTAACTGACTAGACCTACATCAGAAAGCACATGTAACTGACCAGACCTACATCAGACAACATATGTAACTGACTAGACCTACATCAGACAACACATTTAACTGACCAGACCTACATCAGACAACACATGTAGCTGACTAGACCTACATCAGACAACACATGTAACTGGCCAGACCTACATCAGACAACACATGTAACTGACTGGACCTACATCAGACAACACATGTAACTGACCAGGCCTACATCAGACAACACATGTAACTGACCAGACCGACATCAGACAACACATGTAACTGACTAGACCTCATCAGACAACACATGTAACTGACTAGACCAACATCAGACAACACATGTAACTGACTAGACCTATATCAGACAACACATGTAACGGACTAGACCTACATCAGACAACACATATAACTGACCAAACTTTCATCTGACAACACATATAACTGACTACACCTACATCAGACAACACATATAACTGACCAAACTTTCATCTGACAACACATATAACTGGCTAGACCTACATCAGACAACACATATAACTGACCAAACTTTCATCTGACAACACATATAACTGGCTAGACCTACATCAGACAACACATATAACTGACCATCAGACAACACATGTAACGGACCAGACCAACATCAGACAACACATGTAACTGACTAGACCTATATCAGACAACACATGTAACGGACTAGACCTACATCAGACAACACATATAACTGACCAAACTTTCATCTGACAACACATATAACTGACTACACCTACATCAGACAACACATATAACTGACCAAACTTTCATCTGACAACACATATAACTGACTACACCTACATCAGACAACACATATAACTGACCAAACTTTCATCTGATAACACATATAACTGACTAGACCTACATCAGACAACGCATGTAACTGACCAAACCTACATCAGACAACACATGTAACTGACTAGATCTACATCAGACAACACATGTAACTGACCAGACCTCCATCAGACAACACATGTAACTGACTAGACCTACATCACACAACACATGTAACTGACCAGACCTACATCAGACAACACATGTAGCTGACTAGACCTACATCAGACAACACATGTAACTGACCAGCCCAACATCAGACAACACATGTAACTGACTAGACCTATATCAGACAACACATGTAACGGACTAGACCTACATCAGACAACACATATAACTGACCATCAGACAACACATGTAACGGACCAGACCAACATCAGACAACACATGTAACTGACTAGACCTATATCAGACAACACATGTAACGGACTAGACCTACATCAGACAACACATATAACTGACCAAACTTTCATCTGACAACACATATAACTGACTACACCTACATCAGACAACACATATAACTGACCAAACTTTCATCTGACAACACATATAACTGACTACACCTACATCAGACAACACATATAACTGACCAAACTTTCATCTGACAACACATATAACTGGCTAGACCTACATCAGACAACACATATAACTGACCATCAGACAACACATGTAACTGACCAGACCAACATCAGACACCACATGTAACTGACTAGACCTCATCAGACAACACATATAACTGACTAGACCTACATCAGACAACGCATGTAACTGACCAAACCTACATCAGACAACACATGTAACTAACCAAACCTTCATCAGACAACACATATAACTGACTAGACCTACATCAGACAACACATGTAACTGACTAAACCTACATCAGACAACACATGTAACTGACTAAACCTACATCAGACAACACATGTAACTAACCAAACCTTCATCAGACAACACATGTAACTGAACAAACCTTCATCAGACAACACATGTAACTGACTAGACCTCCATCAGACAACACATGTAACTGACCAAACCTTCATCAGACAACACATGTAACTGACTAGACCTCCATCAGACAACACATTTAACTGACCAAACCTTCATCATACAACACATTTAACTGACCAAACCTTCATCAGACAACACATATTACTGACCAAACCTTCATCAGACAACACATGTAACTGAACAAACCTTCATCAGACAACACATGTAACTGACTAGACCAACATCAGACAACACATGTAACTGACTAGACCTCCATCAGACAACACATGTAACTGACCAAACCTACATCAGACAACACATGTAACTGACTAAACCTACATCAGACAACGCATGTAACTGACCAAACCTACGTCAGACAACACATGTAACTAACCAAACCTTCATCAGACAACACATGTAACTGACCAGACCTACATCAGACAACACATGTAACTGACTAGACCTACATCAGACAACACATTTAACTGACCAAACCTTCATCATACAACACATGTAAGACAACACATGTAACTGACCAGACCTACATAACTGACTAGACCTACATCAGACAACACATGTAACTGACTAGACCTACATCAGACAACACATATATCTGACTAGACCTACATCAGACAACACATGTAACTGACCAGATCTACATCAGACAACACATGTAACTGACTAGACCTACATCAGACAACACATATAACTGACCAAACCTTCATCAGACAACACATATAACTGACTAGACCTACATACCTTGTATGACCTCCACTTGCTGTACACGGTCCATGCTGGACAGAGCCTGTAGTCCCTTGTCATACTGAGAGGAAGGGGTTTGTTTATCCTGTCCCCTCTTCTCATACGCCATCACAGTGTCGGACTCGTCCACAACAAAGGTTATCCCTCTGTCTTTGTACATTTCCTGTCATTAAGAAGATTGAATATACAGACATCATCAATCACCAGAAAATATCTTTATAGACAGTGTTAATCAAAGGAAGTGTAGAAATGATGTCATGTTATTTTTTCGTTCAATTTATTTTTTGGTAACATGTCCTAACTTGTTCCAGGTTTTTTTGTAGCAACTTTAGATTTTGAAAAAACTCTACCAAAAAAATACCTAAAAAATACACCATTATTGATACAAAGGTCTATAAACATGTCAGCTGTTTCATTAGGTTTCATTACCATGCAGTTTGGACACACACAAAGCTTGCTTCTCCAGCCAGCCTTCCAAAATGTGGCACAATCGCGGTCTAATACATCCCTGTTCAGTAGCTGCTTCAGAAGACAAGAATTGGCAGCCTCTTGCTGAGTGGAATCCTCAGACTTTTCCACTTTGGGTTTCTTTGCCGCAGGTTCTGTATCACAGTTATTGGTCTAAAACAAGGACAAGCACACACCTCGTAGTCACCTTGTAACATAGGTTTCACACATGTCTAGTCGTGATCTAACAGTGATTTTTGCTGTGTATCAGCTGTCATAAGATGCTCTGGGGTATCTGATATCATTAGATATTGCTGGTAATTAAACGTCACTAGATATCGTATAGCAGATATTCTAGCGTCAAATCTTACACTCACCTTTGCATCCCCCTTACATGTTGGTAGCGATGTCTCTTGGCTCTTCTCATCCCCTCCCTCGGGACCATTACTGCTTTTCCGTTTTCCTCCCACATCAACAACAGCTGTACTCTCCTCAGACTTAATTGTCTTTGTGTCTGTAAAAGATAAAGGAATACAACAATACACAAGACCAGGTCATGAGAGCTAAGTTTGTTGTGCTTATTTGAAAGATAACTTCCATCTGGGTACCAAGTCAATACTGTTTTTATTGATACAGTGACTTGATCATTACAGACGGTGTCTGTATGATAAGTGGGAGGTCTCACATGGACCATTGAGTGAGCAATTCACATACTCATCACACAAGGAATGACTCAGGCAAGTAATGTTAACACTTTTTGTCCATTTTTCCTACAGTAAATAGACAAATAAATACAATATATAAATATGACATTCATTAGCAGGTGACAGTGAATATTGTCAACCCGAGAAAAACCATTGTCACCCAAGGCGAAGGCGAGGGTGACAATGGGTCTTTGAGTACTGCTAAAAACCATGTGCTATCAGGTGTAGCACCTGATAAAGCACCTTATCTACTTATAAGTCACTCTAAGGCACTTTACGGTACACAGATATACATTTCATACGATCAATATAATATCTGAGGAGTCTTCCCCAGCACTTACTACTAACCCTAAACCGACTAGCTAAGGTCTCCGCATATATATGGGTTGGAGATGTAGTTTGTTTTACCTTGAAATTGGACTATGATACCGCAATGGGCAGGAGGAAAACACTTTCTCTGAATATTTCTTGCAACAACTTTGGAGATTGATCTCTGGCTGTTTGCATGGAAATAGCAGAAGAGACAACCGCTCAGCCTAATCTGCACATTGATGTAGATGTCCTTTCCAATATATAAATTACTACCCCGAATGCCTTCAAATAACTTCAATATAAAATTCTGATCCATAATTGAGATGAGGTCATTTAAAGGGGCTGGTCGGGGAAAAAATGTCATATTTGCTAAAATGGCATACACATGTTTAAAATACCTTCATATGAAATATACCGATTCAAATTTTGCTGCAATTCACTCCCTAAAGGTAAAAAATCATAATTATATTAAAGAAATCCTAAATCGTCACCTGACAGTCTAAAACTCTCAATTGACCCAGATCAGTGATGTAATTTTACCGCACGCGCGTCATCAACAAGGCCAAATATAAACATTGCGGTGAAAGATAAAGATGCATGCAAAAGTCATGACAGGCACGAGGTATCAATACCGTTATATATAACAACATATAGGTAGGAATACTACACTTGCATCATACATGACCTTTGAAAACAATTATTTACGTATAGTATTGCTGTCTTGTCCGCTAGTTGAGTCTGAGATGGCACATGACGGCGTGCTTTTGTTGTTATCTTCACTGCCTCACTTTCGAAACAACCACGTGACATATATAAATAGATCTGCGCTAAATTTACGCGGGACTTCCCCAAGATTTCAGTGGTCAAAACTGGACATTGCAAGCAGAACTCGACCATCATATTGCTGTGGTATAACTTTTGGAAGGCCAGAGAACGCATTTAGACCCATTTATTTTGTAATTTTTTCCCCGACCAGCCCCTTTAAAGGTTTGCACACATTTGACTATGTAACCTTAAAAGTGTGTAAAGGTCATTCACATAAAAAACTTGATCGTTCTTCATCTGAGCATGCTGATGGCCAACTATCACCACCCTATGCGTTTGGTTATTCAGAAAAAGTTGTTTAAATGTTTTCAACACATTTAACCCCTATGAATTTGAATATGGGTGAAAGTCATTCATTTGTAAAAACCCTGTAGCTCTTATCTAAGTACATAACTGGCCATATATCATCATCCTAGGCCTCTTGGTTATACAGAAGTTTTTAAATCAAGAAACAGATGCAGGTGGGACGGACAGACAGCAATGCCGCACCACAGCATAAGCTCAAGGTAAGCTAAAAACAAAATAAATCTGTAGACGGCAATGATTCACTCGGACCTAGTGCAGATGACTGAATTTTGTTGCTGTTTGAAATAGCCGAAGCTGTCTTCTCGACAGAAAAAATAAACACATGTAGGGAAGACTAAAGAGAAATGTACCTTGACTGTAGAGGTTGTAGGCCCAAAGGAAATCAAACTTCTGCATACACCCTGTGCACACCATTTCCTCATAGTCTATTGGTAGATCTTTGCTTCCAAGATGCTGTAAGGTAAAGCATTTTCAAATGGTTGCTGATGCCTACACAAGTAGTTATAAACATTTCTAGTCTGAATGGTCTAAAAAATATCTGTTGTGAAATGCCAAATTCAATAGTAGACAACATGTCTTGAAAGACCTACATTAATATGGGAAAATAAGGCATGTCAAACATAGACCAAATTTCATTAGATATCTGACTGGTCTATACTTACCCTTCCATGATACCAGTCCTCACACATAACACACTGTATCATCTCATCTTCAATCTGAAAACAACACATTCAGATGAGTCAAATTATTTATCAACTATAATTTTGGCTACATTAGAAAAATGGCTTCAGGAAATATTCAAAATGTTTTTTCCCTACCTGTGCAAGATAAATATGTGTGGCTCAACCTAAACCAAGGGCTATAACTCTTTGAAAATCCATGGAAAATATATGGTGGTCACACATACAAAGTTTAAGTGACCGATAGGATGTGGCACTGTGTGTTAAGTTTCAGATCGTCATTTCAGTATGTTAGGGGTAGTCCACAAAGGGTTGTATCTTCAGACAGAAGGACAGGCAACTTGATTTCAGTGCAGACAAAAGGACAGACAAACCAATCTTAGTAGCCCTCTCCTCCCCACAATAATTGACATCAGAACAGACTTAGGATACAGAAATGTAGTATCAATGGTAACAGCATTAGTAATACACTCAAATACAGTTAATATAGCCAATAGGAGTGTATGGATCACAAGGGGAACTAAAACAGTCAACATTCTAAGATCACAAATGAGTTTTTCAGCATACAATTTTAAAACAGCTGCAACTCAAAACTTCTTTTCAAAGAACGCTTTGATTAGATTTGAAACTTTCGGTCTGACTTTAGGACAAGAGTAAAACAAAATATAGTCATACCATAACCATATAGAGATGATGTGAATTTGTTTTACCGTTATCGTCAGTACTTATACATACAAGACACACTGTCTAACATGTAATAGACAAAATGATGTGAACATATTTTTAAAACACATTCAGTTCTTAAACATGTTATACTTTCGGAGATCATGAGATCAACAAATATGTGATGTCATTAAGTCATATTTGTTTTTCATAAAAAATAAGAGATTTTTTAATGGTTGTGTTATCTGTATACAACAGTAAACATAATAGTTTCCTCTTACTTTGATTTGCCCTGTAGTGTTTCTGGCCCCTAAGAATATATACAGCAGTGTTGATACTGCTGTGCTGTCCCCAATTCTCTATAAAGAGGCTAAACTACATACCTCATCTTCAGGGTCTGGGTAGGGCCGCACACACACACAATAAAGTCCCTTGAAATTCTGGTTGTAAATGTTCTGTGCATTAAATGGATCCTTGGTCTGAAATTTTAAATTGGTAAGAATAAGTAGCTAGCACTTTATTTTCCATCTTAATTTGAATAAAATATATGCACATCTCAAAAGTCTGAATTTCATATTCATCATCAGCTGCTTCTGATAAGTTTTATTAATAAAGAAAATAAAACTGAAATATTATCACTATTGTGACATTATTGATAATGACATTGTTCTTATCCCTCAATTTTGCTATTGTTATGGCACTTTTAGGAAAAATTCAATTGTGGTGAGATATGCTTGTAAATGCTTTATATATTCAGACATATTTTCTGAAAGCAATGAACACTTTGATTTCTGATATCAACACCGGTACCGCTGCCATACTAAGCCACAAGTACATTGTTTTAACCTACTTGTGTACATATGCCATGTCTTGTTAGGAGGACTAACTTACAGAAATCACATTAACATGACCTTAAGTACATTTGCCTCGAAGTTTGAGGAAGTCTACTTTATGTTTGAACTCACTTTGGAATGGTACCACACAAGTTTTAGTGTGGACTTTGAAACTGTGATAATAATCTTTAGAATTATTCAGCATAAATACATGATTTAAAGACTCCAGAAACAGCCTAGTATGTACAACTTACTGGATATAGCTTGCATTTGTTGTCTGGAAACTTGTCATTACCGCAATCACATCGAAAATTCCTGAAATAACACAAAAATATTTACATATGCCCTTCTTATTTTCCATTACCTCTATGGAAAGTCAGCCTGTAGTTACTGGACAGTAACTGCAGTCTGCATTATCTGGTCACATGACCAAAGTTTCTGTGACATCAGTGTTAGCAACCACTCCCATCGTAACAGCGAAGTCATCAATTTGTATGATAGCCGCCATCTTGTTGTCGTTTGGTTCATACAAGTCGCATTTTGACGGGTTTTGCAGACTATGAAGACATCCAGAACAGGGAGGCAAGTTCTTCCTTTTGTATTAGAATGTTCTGCACATATAATTAGAGCATTTATCTGCATTTAACCGTTGTCGCCTGGTTACATTTTTTTAAGGGCAACTGTTGTCTGGAAAGTTTTCGGTCCGATAATGGCAGTCTGCGGCTGTTTCAAGAATTGGACCAGTGAGGTTTTGCAGCAGCAAGAAATATTAATCAAGCTCATACGACTAATTAATAAAAGACAGGTTGTGTGAGGAAATGTAAATATAACGATTGAACGTCTGTCAGATTGTAGTTACAGCCAATATGAATGCAATTTGACAGATGTTCAATCCTTAATTAACAAGTGTGATATGGTCTATGTTATATCACAAAATGTTGGTATTAGTGTGATAAACTTGGGTGGATTACCATTGTTATATCTCAAAGAAATCATCCAATACAATAAAGCTCTCAATATCAGTTCTAGGTACACATGGCAAACCATTGGAATATTCCTGCAGTTTGAGCTTTTGAGTTTCACAGGGAAAGGAAAATTGGCAATATTTTTTCTGTTTTTGTACTCTGAACTACTCCTGTGATAAAAAAAATAATATTATAACTTAACATGCTGAGTTTGATCTATTTTAAGTATCTTTAATTTCCAATACTATCAAACATTTTACCTTTTGGTATAGAGTTCACAGAGGTCGTGACCTTCATGACACTCATAGCTGCAGGCCAGACACACTCCAGCTTGTCCATTACATGTTAGGCAGGAATAAAGGGCCTGTCTAGGAATATAACTCTGCAATATAAAATACAATACATCAGAATGTGAATACTGGTAAGAGCTTAGAATTCCCTACACATACCAGTATTCAATGTCTACTTGTAGAGTCAGGATTACAATGTGTAACACCTGGAAGGAACCGAGACAATCAATTTCTCATGTTCAGATTGTACTGGTAGTAACTAGCTATGGGACAATGAAATTTAATATGTTTTTACTCTATTGTGTAACCAGCTGGACACTAACTTCTCTGCAAATAACCAACCTTTAACAGTATACAATTGTTTCATTGGTACTGGGGGAACAGTCAAATCATTGACCCGAGGTAGCAGGGAAGACCTAGGGAACTGGTGCCCAAGGCCGAATTCTACGTAAAATCTACACAAAAACTCGTTCAGTTCTTCATTACTGCAGGTTTCGTCGATCATAACACATTTGTCTGCACACTATTTATTCAAAATATTCACAGCTCCCTAAATGACGTTTTTTGTACTAAGAGAGTCACTATTTTCCATAAGCAATTCAAAATCTTGCTCAGAAACATCCTTAAATCTGCCGTTATTCACCATTTTCACCAGACGACAACAAACAAATCTGTATCCAAAAGATGCTGGAGTGGGGCCGCCGACGGGGAAATTGTCTGCGCACGATTGTCGCGCATGCAACAGTCAACTGTTGCACCCTGACATTATTTTAAGGGTCTTCAGTCTTTTCCAGGGATTTTTTTTTTATTAAAACAGTCAAAAATACTTCATATACATTTAAATAGAGAGTCAAGTAATAAAATAAATTGTTCTATTAAGTATGATAAATTGTACTACACTGTATATATGTAGCAGATTTTAATTGTACCACAGACTTAGATTCTAATTCTGTGATTGTACACAGGACTATAGTCACCTTCTAGCTTTGCGCTAGAGGGCTTTCCCTTAAGCTCAGTGGTAGAGCGGCGGACTGGGAAGCCAGTATTGTTACTGTACATATATATATGGACACTCAGACAGATAGAATTAGCTATAATAGTGCATACATTCGGCTATAGCACATTTTATAATGCTAAGATTATGCTTTCCTTTATTCAAATGTTTAATTTTTCCTTTCCTTAAAACTCAAATTAAAATATGAAAAAGGTAACTAGGTTTGTGCTGTTTTGAAAGTTGACAGCATTTTAGCAAAGAAATAATTGGAATTGGGATGATCCCTTATCACATGGACTGTGTTAACGTTTCACCAAGGCTCACCAATATGGCCGCCAAGTTTGATTCCCCAATTAGACCAAAGGGGGTTCCTTACAAATGTCTAGTAAACATGAAATGCTATTCTGCTATGGGTCACAACACACCTAATAATACACTGTATGTGAAGGTGTGCTGTGACCCATATATTTGTGTGGCAATTGTGTACTAGACATCTGTAACAGCCCCTGTAATTAGAAATGAAAACATATTGGGTCACCTGCCCAAACATGTCAGTTAGCTCCAAGTACTCAGGTTTACTCTCACATTAAGACCCCTCTGCAGTTCCATCAAGGCCAATACGTGTGATTTATATAAGTTGAAAAAAAACATGTTTCATAACAATTGAAAAAAAAATCATATATTAATATTTGTTTCTCAGTCTGAATTTGTAGAGGCGGCAAATCGTTTTTACAGAAACAGAGGACACTAGTTTTATCTAACCAATAGGGCTTATAACAACGACATAAAATGAAACGAATAAGAATAATAAGCAAAGAATTATGCAATTACATAAATGCACAATCGACCATTGTGTGTAATTACGTCTTTATTTTTATCGTTGCTAGCCCTTGCAGGGGTCGTGATCTACACTACAGCTGATCTATGCTGGACCGCCCACATTAGATGCATTGTTTTCATCATATACACCTGCTACGTTGAAAAATGACACTAATTTATCTATTTTAAAACACAGAATTGGTGATTCAGATGAAGGACAAACTGATGGTCACTATGGACTCCAAGAAATGAAAATGTGTTTACAAAACCATTGGAAATTCTGCTGATTCATGAGATAGCTGTGGTGATGTTGCATACCGCTGGATATGTACAGTTGTGGATGTCACTATCTCCTAGGACGGCGGTGGCGTCTGCTTCAAGTTTCTCCTCTTCCCTTAGCACATCCACCATCGACACGCAGCTGGCTTCGGAGTCATTACTCGTAGATGGCGCCAAACTTTCAGAAGCCATGTTTACGTTCGTGCCGGAAGTGAGCTTGGGCCGATTTCCGTTGCGAGGTTGGACCTACTGCTTATTATCGACTAGAGTGGTATTAAATACAAAACTATTACAGAGAGGAATTATTGACGACTTTTGATAAAAATATGAACATACATATCATACATTTTATCTTATCTAAGTTATACTGTTCCGCTTACTATTATGATACCACATATTGTTACTACACAGTTCATTCATTTGATCCGGATATTCTGCTCGCTTAGTTTCGTCGTTTAGTTGGAACCACAAACATGCAGAACAACCGGTTTGACCGTTTATAAATGTAACAATTTCGGGTTTAAACTCTGGCAGACCTGCAAATGTGTATGCAGGCCTTGCAAGGCTTTGTCAAGGCTCGCCTGAAAGCAGCATTAAATTACTAGGTCCGGCCTTATTTAATAAACGAACAACAGTGGTCCGACCGGTTTGACCGTTAAAACGAAAAACGGCCCGGCCTATTCATGAAAGAGAAGAACATTCACTTCTTTAAATTTCAAATTTAAGTATGCTGGGGATCGACTTTTTATTACTTAATTGGAACATTATTTACGGGTATGTCTCTGATTGAAACAGCAAACATGTTTTCAGTTGGTTCCGTCAATATTGCACAATACATGGCAATTTGGAAAATAAAATCGATCAACCGACACACCGTACAAAGTGACATCTAAATTTACATTCACTGCGAGTTCCCAAGGAAGCATTACCAGAAGAACTTGTGTTCATGGAGCTGTGAACGCAATTTGATCAGCGTCATTTCGAACCTTCTTCTCCCTCCTCCAATAACACGAGACAACTGTTAGAAGCAAACATTTTAGTGACGTACGGCTGTTCCATGAAACTCGTTTGCACTGACGACACCGACATTTCAATATCTTAAATATCAGGGACTTTCTGTATTTAGTTCAATGATAAATACAAATTTAGAATGTTAACATAATCATGCAGAGACGTATAATTCTGTAGTGTATACGTCTCTGATGTAAAGATTGTAGTGCACTTTTTAAAATGTTCTTGACGGTTTCGATTTGCGTTGACACCAGCATGAAAATGGGGGGCGGGGGGGGGGTCAATCTTATTTGATACTGCGTAATTTCATACTCAAATAGATCGAAAATGAGTACAGAATTAAACAAATATAAGATATTTATTTATAGTTTCCATCGCCCCTGTGTAGTTTCAAGTAGTCCGAAATAATTAAAAGCCGCTATACATGTATCTCTTTTGTAATGGGTTTTGTATGTGGCGGAGATAGACAGAACGGGTCCAAAAGGGTATGTTTGAGAGAGAAAAAAACGTAACGATTGCCAACATGTTGGCAGTGTCAGAGATTGAAGAAATACATTTTCCACTCGCGTATGAAAAGTAGGTAGACATGCTCCAGTATACAAGAAAACATGTATTGATATACACACCAAATCAAGTGCGCAAAACTTTCAAAGAACCCTTATGTAGGACGTTGTGACTATCTCCGCCCCATCATCTAAGGAGATTGTCAATTACTTCAGACTGAGTGTCATGTACTAGATTACTCGTATTTACCTTTTTTTACTTTAATTTAATCGCGTATATATACAACAAAAGCATATGTGATTTTTTTTTGATTTTTTTAATCATTTATTTTATTAATTGTAAATGTCATTACTGTTACCGTAATAAGAGTGTTAAAGTATATCATTTGTATATTAGATATCAATTTATTAAAAGTATTTTTGTTCATTTCGGAAATAGAGCAAAGTTTGAACATTTTGTTTGGATTCTACAAAAATTACGGCATTAAATAGTAATTAGCGTAATGTTAACATCGTTATACCATTAACACGGCATTTATTTCATCTTTTACTTTCATATAAATGTAACATTTCTAAGTAATGTTATGTTCCCGTTTATTATTTGCTGTGGTAAACATCTGCCTAGATCATTAGTGAAGTATAATAGGTAAAATCTGTTAATTGTTTTTTCAAATATATCACACAACCTTGGACATATATTTCCAGAATAAATTGCATCCTTAATATCAAATACAATTTGAGTATCGTGTACATTTTGGCCATACCCTTTACGTCTGTAAATAAACCAGAAAATATGTTCCATCAGCTCCAACCATCTAAATTAAAGTGTTCCATGAATCTAATTTACAGAGCAAACTGAATCCGGACATCTATTATGGCGGAGGTACAATTAATTGCGATTCTTTATCCCTTAATACCAACGCTCCTACCAATAACTCGTCCTAACAAAATAACCTATTGGATTAGCTATATTTAACATGAATGTCTGCCTAAATTGTCACGTTTTTCAGATCCATACAACTAAGAGATTGGGCGGCCCAGTAACTTGTTACCCAGTC
Organism: Mizuhopecten yessoensis; assembly: GCF_002113885.1. Taxonomy (NCBI): domain Eukaryota; kingdom Metazoa; phylum Mollusca; class Bivalvia; order Pectinida; family Pectinidae; genus Mizuhopecten; species Mizuhopecten yessoensis. The sequence goes on from NW_018404007.1 coordinate 104,981, forward strand.
CGACTGAGGCCAGGGGAGGAAATCAAAAGTGAGCTGCTGAAACTGGTACAAGAACATGGTCTACAGGGGGCGTTTGTAATGTCGTGTGTGGGAAGCGTGACAAAGGCAAAACTGAGGATGTCAGATAGCACCACAGTGAGTAGCAGGGGTATCCATCATCTGGTGTTTGTCATAGGGAACGTATCACATGCTACATCAATCGGGAACCGTCGGTACTTTCCGTAGTGCCTAAATATATAGAGCATGTGACATGACCCTGTCGACCAGGTAACATAGACAGTTCTGCAGGTCACACATGATGTCATGGTTAAATGTTAAATGATATTTAAGTCATGGTCGGGTCCCACACTTACGTGAGGCTGTCATGGTCACGTGTTATATGATCGGGTCCCGAACATGACGTTATGATAAACATTGACATGATTTGGTCCCACACGTACGCGGGAATGTCAAGGTCACTGCTATGTAATCGGATTCCATGTTTGACAGACGCATATTACATTGTAATTGTCTTGTGACATATTTAACCCGCAAACGATGGCTCACAGTCATGACAAGGTATTTGTCAAAGTCGTGTCATATGGAGTTAAACGAAGCGTTTGTCATATAGTTATGTCATATGTCTTAAACGTGTCATATTATAGAAGTATGGATGCCGTTTGCCAGACGTACAGGGAGGCCTTTGTCACCGTTTGACATAATCAGGACATACGGGAGATGTTTGTTAGAGTTGTATTAGTTTGGTACAAGAGTTGTTTCCCCTGGTCCCTGTTGTGCGATGGTACGTGTACAAGTTTCGCCGTGTGGTCACAGGTGATTTAGAATTTCTAACAATATTGGAGAGTATTAATGAAAAATTGAATTTGTATTGTGTGATTATAAGGACAAGTCTTGGCATATCATGTCGCTTCTCTCTTGAAATTACACGCTTCTGTTTTCTAAGATGTAGGGACTCCCTTTGAAAAGAGACATCAGACTGATATTACCAAATTGGTTTGACTAAGTAATATTTCCTTTTCATCAAATCCTTGTGAAAGCCCAATGACCCTTTTCCAAAGCTTTCAGGGTAGAGATGGTCGTGACGGTGTTGACGGTGTCTTAACTGCTTTGAGGACCATCCAGGAGCATTCATTATGCAGCTTAATAGCCTTTTAGTTGATAGCAAATAAAATTGTATATACATTAAGTGATATTTAAGTGTATTTCACTGCTACCCACTATATGAGCATTACTAGAAAAGGCTTTGAAAACTTTCGTAACGTAACACGTTGTTTCCGTGTGACGTCATATGTTGATCTTGGTCGATGAGAGTAGTGTAGTTTCGCTTCGGATAACGTGGATACCGCCCCAACCTAAAGTATCTAATTAGCATTCAACTGTTTGATCAGAGTTACGGTCCTACAGTTCTGAACATGGTTCCAGACCATTTGATGGCATTCGTTAGCGACTTATAATTCCTGGTCAGAATCACAGGACTTATGATCCTAATCGAATGCAGTCTTACACATTTTCATTGATTTTGACAATAGATTTATTTTTAAGTTCGATACTTGTTGTCCTATTTTGAAAAAGATTTTTATTAAATGCAACTGGTGCCACTCACACACTCAGCAGTGTCACGTGTGTCTCACACATATATCAGTGTCACGTGTGTCTCACAATGCGACTGGTGTTTCACACACATAGCAGTGTCACTTGTGTCTCACAATGTCACCTGTGTCTTACACACATAGCAGTGTCACTTGTGCCTCACACACATAGCAGTGTCACTTGTGTCTTACACACATAGCAGTGTCACTTGTGTCTTACATACATAGCAGTGTCACTTGTGTCTCACACACATAGTAGTGTCACTTGTGTCTTACACACATAGCAGTGTCACTTTTGTCTCACACACATAGCAGTGTCACTTGTGTCTAACACACATAGCAGTGTCACTTGTGTCTCACACACATAGCAGTGTCAACTTGTGTCTCACACACATAGCAGTGTCACGTGTGTCTCACACACATAGCAGTGTCACTTGTGTCTCACACACATAGCAGTGTCACTTGTGTCTCACACACATATCAGTGTCACTTTTGTCTCACACACACAGCAGTGTCCAGTGTCACTTGTGTCTAACACACACACTTGTGTGTCACACACACAGCAGTGTCACTTGTGTCTCACACACACAGCAGTGTCACTTGTGTCTTACACACATAGCAACGTCACTTACATCTCACACACACAGCAGTGTCACTGGTGCCTCTCACACACAGCAACGTCACTTGTGTGTGACACACATGTGACACTGCTGTGTGTCACACACACAGCAGAGTCACTTGTGTCTCACACGCACAGCAGTGTCACTTGTGGCTCACAAACACAGCAGTGTCACTTGTGGCTTACACACATAGGAGTGTCACTTGTGCCTCTCACACACAGCCACGTCACTTGTGTCTCACACATAGCAACGTCACTTACATCCCACACACACAGCAGTGTCGCATGTGTGTCACACACAGCAGCGTCACTTGTGTGTCACAAACATAGCAGTGTCACTTGTGTCTCACACGCACAGCAGTGTCACTTTTGTCTCACACGCACAGCAGTGTCACATGTGTGTCACACACAGCAACGTCACTTGTGTGTCACACACACAGCAGTGTCACTTGTGTCTCACAAACACAGCAGTGTCACTTGTCTCACAATGTCACTTGTGTGTCAAACACATAGCAGTGTCACTTGTGTCTTACACACATAGCAGTGTCACTTGTGTCTTACACACATAGCAGTGTCACTTGTGTCTCAAACACATAGCAGTGTCACTTGTGTCTCACAATGCCACTGGTGCCATTCACACACAGCAACGTCACTTGTGTCTCACACACATAGCAGTGTCACTTGTGTCTCAAACACATAGCAGTGTCTCTTGTGTCTCACAATGTCACTTGTGTGTCACACACATAGCAGTGTCACTTGTGTCTTAGACACATAGCAGTGTCACACACATAGCAACGTCACTTGTGTGTCACACACACAGCAGTGTCACTTGTGTCTTAGACACATAGCAGTGTCACTTGTGTCTCACAATGCCACTGGTGCCTCTCACACACACAGCAGTGTCACTTGTGTCTCACACACATAGCAGTGTCACTTGTGTCTCACACACATAGCAGTGTCACTTGTGTCTCACACGCACAGCAGTGTCACTTGTGTCTCACACACATATCAATGTCACTTGTGTCTCACACACATATCAGTGTCACTTGTGTCTCACACGCACAGCAGTGTCACTTGTGTCTCACACACATCGCAGTGTCACTTGTGTCTCACACGCACAGCAGTGTCACATGTGTCTCACACACATATCAATGTCACTTGTGTCTCACAATGCCACTGGTGCCTCTCACACACATATCAGTGTCACTTGTGTCTCACACACATATCATATCAATGTCACTTGTGTCTCACACACATAGCAGTGTCACTTGTGTCTTACACACATAGCAGTGTCACTTGTGTCTCACACACATAGCAACGTCACTTGTGTCTCACACACACATATCAGTGTCACTTGTGTCTCACACACATATCAGTGTCACTTGTGTCTTACACACATATCAATGTCACTTGTGTCTTACACACATATCAGTGTCACTTTTGTCTTACACACATAGCAGTGTCACTTGTGTCTTACACACATAGCAGTGTCACTTGTGTCTCACAATGACACTTGTGTCTTACGCACACAGCAGTGTCACTTGTGTCTCACAATGACACTTGTGTCTTACGCACACAGCAGTGTCACTTGTGTCTTTAACACATATCAGTGTCACTTGTGTCTTACACACAGTGTCACTTGTGTCTTACACACACAGCAGTGTCACTTGTGTCTTTCACACATAGCAGTGTCACTTGTGTCTTACATACATAGCAGTGTCACTTGTGTCTTACACACACAGCAGTGTCACTTGTGTCTTTCACACATAGCAGTGTCACTTGTGTCTTACATACATAGCAGTGTCACTTGTGTCTTACACACATAGCAGAGTCACTTGTGTCTCACACACATAGCAGTGTCACTTGAGTCTTACACACATAGCAGTGTCACTTGTGTCTCACACACATAGCAGTGACACTTGTGTTTCACACACACAGCAGTGTCACTTGTGTCTCACAATGCCACTGGTGCCTCTCACACACACAGCAGTGTCACTTGTGTCTTACACACATATCAATGTCACTTGTGTCTCACACAGACAGCAGTGTTACTTGTGTGTCACACACACAGCAGTGTTACTTGTGTCTTACACACATAGCAACGTCACTTGTGTCTCACACACATAGCAGTGTCACTGATGCCTCTAACACACAGCAACGTCACTTGTGTCTCACACACATAGCAGTGTCACTTGTGTCTTACACACATATCAGTGTCACTTGTGTCTCACACACACAGCAGTGTCACCTGTGTGTCACACACAGCAACGTCACTTGTGTGTCACACACACAGCAGTGTCACTTGTGTCTTACACACATATCAATGTCACTTGTGTCTCACACAGACAGCAGTGTTACTTGTGTGTCACACACACAGCAGTGTTACTTGTGTCTTACACACATAACAACGTCACTTGTGTCTCACACACATAGCAGGGTCACTTGTGTCTCACAATGTCACTGGTGCCTCTCACACACACAGCAGTGTCTCTTGTGTCTTACACACATATCAGTGTCACTTGTGTCTCACAATGTAACTTGTGTGTCACACACATAGCTGTGTTACCTGTGTCTCACACACATATCAGTGTCACTTGTGTCTCACACACATAGCAACGTCACTTGTGTCTCACACGCACAGCAGTGTGACTTGTGTCTCACACACATAGCAGTGTCTCACATATCAGTGACACTTGTGTCTTACACACATAGCAGTGTCACTTGTGTCTAACGGTGACTCTCACACACAGCAACGTCACTTGTGTCTCACACACATAGCAGTGTCACTTGTGTCTTACACACTTGTGTCTTACACACATAGCAGTGTCACTTGTGTCTTACAATGCCACTGGTGTTTCACACATATACAATATCTCTGATGTCTCACAAACAATATAACTAGTGTCTCACACACAATGTCATTGTGTCTCACAGAGACACATACAATCAGTGGCGTCTCGCATACACGATGTTACTGGCGTTTCACAAAAAATGTGCCTCGCATCCGCATGTCGTATGGTAATAGCCACCTAATATATGTTCCACTACTTTTCAGGTGAAGAAGTTTGAGGGTCACTTTGAGATCGTGTCGCTGGTAGGTACACTGTCTGCAGGAGGCCACCTCCACATCAGCCTCAGTGACGTCGACGGGCGTGTATTCGGTGGTCACGTGATCGGTGATCTGGTCGTGTTCACTACGGCGGAAGTTGTCATTGGTAACGCAGGGGGCGTGGTTTTTACCAGGGAACCGGACACTCAAACAGGATACAACGAACTTGTCACCAATTCAAACCACGCATGATAAACATACAGCTTCTTTTCTACAAACTGAACTACAAACTGATAAACATACAGCTTCTTTACTACAAACTTAGCATTTCTTGCCAAGAGAATAATTAAAGTGCCTATTCACCTGTATAATACAATCAAATGACGTTCGTATAGTCAACGTAAGCATGATTAAACATCGTAAAAACAAGAAGTACCTATTGCCTCACTGTTTGAGAATATCCTTTAATCTATCACAAGAGTGTTGCTTAAAACTTGCAACAACCGGTTTATCCGTTGTCAGTATAATGTGACCGTTTTGAATATTTTGCCGGGTGCTTTCGGCATGGTATGTCAGTGAGGTAGCGCTCTAAAGTCGGCATTATAAACCAACATACCCTGTCCCCGGCACATATGCACACGTGCACGCATGCATAACACTCCTGACGGCACGTCCTTAAATGGCATCAGCTGTTAATATGACGTTAAACTCTATACAACCAACTCGACCAACCATCCAATCAACGTATCCCGGATTACCATCAGAGTCTGGACATTTCCCTTCGACAGGTCTCGTGTCATTGAGACTGCTACGGACGTAACCACGAGTACACACTATTATTGGGTAGCATTTTTGTTTGACCAAAAGTTGATATAAACCCCTTCAACATGTAATATTACTCCGAACACCTCATTGTAGGTCCAAATATAGCTATAACAAATTATCAGATTCCTGTGGACTAGATAAGGTTCGTCGGTGGTGACTGGTTAGCTCAGTATGTTTAGAGCGTCCGTCTGGTGGTGTAAGGTCTCGGGTTAGAATCTGGTCTCACCGTTACATTTTCTGCTCCTGATACATCTATATATGATAATTTATCAACATCAACAGGTTTACACGTTTTCATTTTTTTTGCTTGTAACAAGCATAAAGCTAAAGCTCGGTACAAGTGTCGTAATTTTTTTATGGAAAAGAAAAGAATTAAAGATATTTGCAAAAGGTTATGCAAATACAGCATTACAAGAAATTCACTTTTTGAAGGTAAACGCACTGAACCACTTTATTGCGCTAGAGGTTTTACACAAGTGCCTGAGGATTCATTACAATATCTATGTTTGGCCTTCTCCCGGTGTACCGTCTAATATTAGACGTGATAAAGGTTCATATTTCTGGTGGGTGTACAAAACAAGAGGCCCATGGGCCTTAACGCTCACATGAGTCATACAGTATTTATTTTTGTTGTTGAAATATGTACCAATTTGAATGAAAAATTGTTAAGTATAACGTTAACTTAAGTAAGTTTGTCAGGACCATGAGCTGATCATTCCTAGACCGATTTTCAGTTAGATCGGCCTATTAGAACTTGTTTTTAAGTTTGAAACAGGTATTTTCAAAATAGCGGCCATGGCAGCCAAATTGTATTTCTGATCGACCCGAAAAATAATAACACTTTGTCAGGACCAAGAGTCGATCACTCCTACAATGTTTCAGTTTAATCGGCCTAGCAGAACTTGACTTTAAGTTTGAAATAGTTTTTCAAAATGGCTGCCGTGGCGGCCATATTGGATTTCTGATCGACCCGAAAAATAATAACACTTTGTCAGGACCATGAGTCGATCATTCCTACCAAGTTTCAGTTCAATCGGCCCAGCAGAACTTCACTTCAAGTTTGAAATAGTTTTTTCAAAATGGCAGCCGTGGCGGCCATATTGGATTTCTGATCGACCCGAAAAATAATAACACTTTGTCAGGACCATGAGTCGATCATTCCTACCAAGTTTCAGTTCAATCGGCCCAGCAGAACTTTACTTAAAGTTTGAAATAGTTTTTCAAAATGGCAGCCGTGGCGGTCATATTGGATTTCTGATCGACCCGAAAAATAACAACACTTGGTCAGGGAGATGTCAGTAACCTTCCCATGAAATATTAATGAAATCTCTTTGCCAGTATTTCAGCTTAAGTTGAAAATGTAAAATGTTAACAGACGACGCACGACGGCTACGACGGACGAAGACGTATAGCAATAGGTCACTTGAGCTAAAGCTCAGGTGACCTAAAAAAATCTTGGTATAGTTTGAAAGATAGATAATTGTTCTTTCAATAGCACTCTATATTCACGTAAGATTTTAATCTCCATGCGCCGAAATGATCTCCGATTCCTCGAAGAACACACGTCATTTCGATATTTCTTTTTTATTGTGCCACGTCTAATATTACTTGCTTTACATCAAGTAGGTCCAAATAACATATTGTAGCAAACTCTCATGTCCCTGTGGTTTTTCATTGGTCATCACACTTTTCATATAACAAGATATTGTATCGACATTCTCACTACAGCCGGAAGTTGTGACAAAATTAGAGACATCAACCCTGTAGCCTTTATAGTTGGTCAAGGTCATTCATTTTAACAAACTTGCTCTGCTTACCAGCAAGCTACTACCCAAATTTTATTTCCCTGTGCCTCTTGGTTACTCGGGAGAATAAGTTTAAGAAGGAGTTGACACAGACGGATGACAGATGCCACACCATTACAGAAGCCAATTTGTTCTAGGTGAGCTAAAATCCGGATATCCACAACCAAGCGATATCTTAGTGACTAAGATGACCGGATATCAGTCACAAAGCCATGTCACAATGACCAAGATGACCGGATATCCGGAATCAAGTGACATCAATTATCTGGCCTTTTTGTGTAAAACCTCTCGCTTTTAGTCTTAGTTTTCTTCAACTTTGAAATATTTCATACAAATTGGACCAGATATCAGTGACGTCACAAGGACCGATGTTTCACAGAATGCAATCGTGGAAAACGTGTTGACATTACAGACAGAAACAAAACTCCGAAACATGAAGTATGGCTATGAATATTTTAATATGAAATTCGCTTGATGATAAGAGAATGTGCAATTCCCCGACGTCCTTCTCTCGAAGCTAACGCACATGGTATTTTGACAATCTTATTGAAAGAAAGGCGCTTTTACGAAAATCTAATAAACACGACAGTTAATGTAAAACGGCCTATTAACGTTACAGTTCCGTTTGTGCCTTGCCAGTTAAAGTACAAAGCTCACACACCTGAAGTCCAGACTTTACAGAGTGCGCCTCTCTATAAACTCGTGTGCAGGTAGCCGACTTCGTTCCCGCCTCGTTGCACGTTGTTCAGACGCTCCCCACTTTCGTCCCTGTGGCCGCACTGAGAGAACTCTCGCCTTATACACGGTAACATGTTTAAATCTGTGCTCTACATTTTCTATAATTCAATACACGTGCGCATTAACAAGCATGTGGTTTTCCGTCAGAAGTTAAGTAACAATTCATAGTTCTGTAAACCTAGTGTAAGTATTGTCAGCATTGTGTAGGTCTGGTTAGCTTGGAATGACAAGTTGGATATAGATGTATACATATAATTCAACCATGGCAAATAAATGCATGTGTGTCAGGCACTTTTTCGCTACATTATAAAATAAAATCTCGTCACTGCATCACGTATAAACTCTGTATATTTGTAACGCTGTTCAAACTAAAAAAATCTCGGAGAATATTGTGACCAATATTATCACTATAACAAATAAATAAATATATTATCTGTATAATAATCCCGTTGTCGTTAAGTACTGTTCTAGATGCTCTTAACTGCGGTCCTTCCACTGCGACATCCATATCAAACAAAGCTTTAATTTTGGACAGACGAACTATGCGAGAGACTTATAGATAGCTCGGACATATAGACATTAATATTTCGTTTATAAGTGTCTTCTAGACGTTTCTTTTTAAAAATATTGGTGAAATTGTCTGTCCAGTGCTGGTGTTCACAATGATTAAATAACGAGATGTGTCCTTCGTCCGTTGTATCGTTGTGATGTCTGTCTGCTGGTCACGTGATGGCTATGTATATTTGTCCGTACATCTGTCCAATACATTGGACAGCGCCAGATCGTCCTCGTCGTTAGCCTGAATTTCTGTGTGCACTCCTTTCAGCTTACTCTTCAGCTCCTTCAGACTGGAAGAGTAAAGCATCTTCTCCATGGTTTTACACGAGTCCGGACTCCTGGTGACGGAACAATAGTAAATTAGAGGTCACGAAACAAAACAGTCAATTACAGGTGATAAAACACAACAGTCAACTACAGGTGACAAACACAACAGTCAATTACAGGTGAACAAACACAACAGTCAATTACAGGTAACAAAACACAACAGTCAGTTACAGGTAACAAAACACAACAGTCCATTACAGGTAACAAAACACAACAGTCCATTACAGGTGACGAAACACAACAGGCAATAACAGTTGACAAAACACAACAGTCAATTACAGGTGACGAAATACACCAGTCAATTACAGGTGACAAAACATAACAGACAATAACAGGTGACAAACACAACAGTCAATTACAGTTACAGGTGAACAAACACAACAGACAATAACAGGTGACAAACACAGCAGTCAATTACAGGTGACAAACACAACAGTCAAGTACAGGTGAACAAACACAACAGTCAATTACAGGTAACAAAACACAACAGTCAATTACAGGTGATAAAACACAACAGTCAACTACAAGTGAACAAACACAACAGTCAGTTACAGGTGACAAACACAAAAGTCAATTACAGGTGACAAACACAACAGTCAAGTACAGGTGAACAAACACAACAGTCAATTACAGGTGACAAACACAACAGTCAAGTACACAAAACACAACAGTCAGTTACAGGTAACAAAACACAACAGTCCATTACAGGTGACAAAACACAACAGACAATAACAGGTGACAAACACAGCAGTCAATTACAGGTGACAAACACAACAGTCAGTTACAGGTGAACAAATACAACAGACAATAACAGGTGACAAAACACAACAGTCAATTACAGGTGACGAAATTCACCAGTCAATTACAGGTGACAAAACACAACAGACAATAACAGGTGACAAACACAACAGTCAATTACAGGTGACGAACACAACAGTCAGTTACAGGTGAACAAACACAACAGTTAATTACAGGTGACAAACACAACCGTCAGTTACAGGTGAACAAACACAACAGTTAATTACAGGTGACAAACACAACAGGCAGTTACAGGTGAACAAATACAACAGACAATAACAGGTGAACAAACACAACAGTTAATTACAGGAGACAAACACAACCGTCAGTTACAGGTGAACAAACACAACAAACAATAACAGGTGACAAAACACAATAGTCAATTACAGGTGACAAAACACAACAGTCAAGTGAACAAATACAACAGACAATAACAGGCGACAAAACACAACAGTCAATTACAGGTGACAAAACCCAACAGACAATAACAGGTGACCAAACACAACAGTCAATTACAGGTGACAAACACAACAGTCAATAAGAGGTGAACAAACACAACAGTCAAGTACATGGGACAAACACAACAGTCAAGCACAGGGGACAAACACAGCCGTCAAGTACAGGGGACAAACACTACAGTCAAGTACAGGGGACAAACACAACAGACAATAAGAGGTGAACTAACACAACAGACAATAACAGTTGACAAACACAACAGTCAAGTACAGGGGACAAACACAACAGACAATAAGAGGTGAACTAACACAACAGACAATAACAGTTGACACACACAACAGTCAAGTACAGGGGACAAACACTACAGTCAAGTACAGGGGACAAACACAACAGTCAAGCACAGGGGACAAACACAGCCGTCAAGTACAGGGGACAAACACAACAGTCAATTACAGGGGACAAACACAACAGTCAAGTTCAGGGGACAAACACAACAGTCAAGTACAGGCGACAAACACAACAGTCAAGTACAGGGGAGAAACACAACAGACAATAAGAGGTGAACAAACACAACAGACAATAACAGTTGACAAACACATCAGTCAAGAACAGGGGACAAACACAACAGACAATAAGAGGTGAACAAACACAACAGTCAATTAAAGTTGAACAAACACAACAGTCAGTTCCAGGTGAACAAACACAACAGACAATAATAGGTGAACAAACACAACAGACAATAATAGGTGAACAAACACAACAGTCCATTACAGGTGAAAAACACAACAGTCAATTACAGGCGACAAACACAACAGTCAATTAAAGTTGAACAAAGACAACAGTCCATTACAGGTGACAACCACAACAGTAAATTACAGGTGAACAAACAAAACAGTCAATTACAGGTGATCAAACACAACAGTCAATTAGAGGTGACAAACACAACAGTCAAGTACATGGGACAAACACAACAGACAACTACAGGTGACAAACACAACAGTCAATTACAGGTGACAAACACAACAGTCAATTACAGGTGACAAACACAACAGTCAAGTACATGGGACAAACACAACAGTCAAGTACATGGGACAAACACAACAGACAATTACAGGTGACAAACACAACAGTCAATTACAGTTGACAAAACACAACAGTCAACTACAGGTGACGAAACACAACAGTCAATTAGAGGTGTACATACACAACAATCCGTTAACTGTGTAATCTTGTTTATAAATGTGTTATATTGTATATAACTGTAATTTACAGGTGACAAAACACAACAGTCAATTACAGGTGACAAAACACAACAGACAATAACAGGTAAAAAAACACAACAGTCAATTACAGTTGACAAAACACAACAGTCAACTACAGGTGAGGAAACACAACAGTCAATTACAAGGTGACAAAACACAACAGTCAATTAAAGTTGAACAAACACAACAGTCAATAAGAGGTGAACAAACACAACAGATAATAACAGGTGAACAAACCCAACAGTCAATTACAGGTGCCAAACACACCAGTCAATTAGAGGTGTACATACACAACAATCCGTTAACTGTGTAATCTTGTTTAGAACTGTGTTATATTGTATACAACTGTGTAGTCTTGTTTATAACTGTGCTATATTGTATATAACCGTAATCTTGTTTATAACCGTGTTATATTGTATATACCTGTAATCTTGTTTATAAATGTGGTATATTGTAGATAACTGTTTAGTTTTGTTTATAACTGTGTTATATTGTATATAACTGTGTTGTCTTCTTTATAAATGTGTTATATTGTATATAACTGTGTAGTCTTGTTTATAACTGTATTATATTGTATATAACTGTGTAGCCTTGTTTATAACTGTATTATATTGTATATAACTGTGTTGTCTTCTTTATAAATGTGTTATATTGTATATAACTGTAATCTTGTTTATAACTGTGTTATATTGGATATAACTGTGTAATCTTGTTTATAACTGTGTTATATTGTAGATAACTGTTAAGTCTTGTTTATAACTGTGTTATATTGTATATAACTGTGTAGTCTTGTTTATAAATGTGTTATATTGTATATAACTGTGTTGTCTTGATAATAAATGTGTTTTATTGTATATAACTGTGTAATCTTGTTTATAAATGTGTTATATTGTATATAACTGTGTAATCTTGTTTATAGCTGTGTTATATTGTATATAACTGTAATCTTGTTTATAATTGTGTTATATTGTATATAACTGTGTAATCTTGGTTATAAATGTGTTATATTATATATAACTGTGTTGTCTTGTTTATAACTGTGTTATATTGTATTTAACTGTGTAATCTTGTTCATAACTGTGTTATATTGTATATAACTGTGATATATTGTATATAACTGTAATCTTGTTTATAATTGTGTTATATTGTATATAACTGTGTAATCTTGTTTAGAACTGTGTTATATTGTATATAACTGTGTTGTCTTGTTTATAACTGTGCTATATTGTATATANATTGTATATATAACTGTGTAGTCTTGTTTTTAACTGTGTTATATTGTATATAACTGTGATATATTGTATATAACTGTAATCTTGTTTATAACTGTATTATATTGTATATAACTGTGTAATCTTGTTTATAAATGTGTTATATTGTATATAACTATGTAATCTTGTTTATAACTGTGTTATATTGTATATAACTGTGTAATCTTGTTTATAATGCGAACCTTAATGTTAGACAAATATTAATATTGGTATTTATTTGTTGTACTCGTGTATCTTCTACAAGTTATTGCTTGCATAATAATCTAGAGATAATTTTTCACTAGTGCATACAAGTATGGGTTTGCGATACCTAGACGACACTTAAACTCCGCTTTACTCACCAATGAAAGAATGCTAGCTTTTCTCTAACTTGGTCGCCTCGCGTTGTAAATTTTACATCAAAAACTCCATATCGACATAGTCCATTATTTGAAGCGTTCATCAATATTTGTTTAAAATCGTCGTAACTTCTATCTGAAAAGATAAAAGAGACACAGTGTTGGTATTTATCAAGAGGACGAATCTCAAATAGTCCGCTTGCAATATACGTTATAGTGTCTTCATTGAAATGCACTGTATGTTAAGCATAGGGAACAAACAAATAGACTTGTATGTCCACTCTCAGCTGTGTGAGGTAACAACGGTAATTTGGAGCCACTGGAGGACGTGAACATAAGTATATGAATTAAGACTTGAGTTAATTGTACGAATCCAGATTAGCTACATGTATTTACTATGGTTCTCACCTGCAGCCTTCGTGTCCACGACGATCCGCTTCTTGTCGTCCGTTATTTTGTATACCACGTAGCTCCATTTGTGCCCCAGTTTCATTTCTTCGAATACCTGCAGGCATTGGTCATCTACAGCGACTCCGGACGACTGGAAATATACGCAACATGTGTTAAAGCAACTTGACCAGCATGTAGTCCCTATCAATCTGACCAGCATGTAGTCCCTATCAATCTGACAGCATGTATCCCCTTTTAATCTGACAAGCATGTAGTCCCTATCAATCTGACCAGCATGTAGTCCCTATTAATCTGACCAACATGTAGTCCCTATCAATCTGACAGCATGTAGTCCCTATTAATCTGACCAGCATGTAGTACCTATTAATCTGACCAGCATGTAGTCCCTATCAATCTGATCAGCATGTAGTCCCTATCAATCTGACCAGCATGGAGTCCCTATTATTCTGACCAGCATGTAGTCCCTATCAATCTGACCGCATGTAGTCCCTATTAATCTGACCAGCATGTAGTACCTATTAATCTGACCAGCATGTAGTCCCTATTAATCTGACCAACATGTAGTCCCTATCAATCTGACAGCATGTAGTCCCTATCAATCTGACAGCATGTAGTCCCTATTAATCTGACCAGCATGTAGTCCCTATTAATCTGACCAGCATGTAGTCCCTATCAATCTGACAGCATGTAGTCCCTATCAATCTGACCAACATGTAGTCCCTATCAATCTGACAGCATGCAGTCCCTATCAATCTGACAGCATGCAGTCCCTATCAATCTGACCAGCATGTAGTCCCTATTAATCTGACCAGCATGAAGTACCTATCAATCTGACAGCATGTAGTCGCTTTTAATCTGACCAGCATGTAGTCACTATTAATCTGACCAGCATGTAGTCCCGATCAATCTGACCAGCATGTAGTCCCTACCAATCTGACCAGCATGTAGTCCCTACCAATCTGACCAGCATGTAGTTCCTATCAATCTGACAGCATGTAGTCGCTTTTAATCTGACCAGCATGTAGTCCCGATCAATCTGACCAGCATGTAGTCACTATTAATCTGACCAGCATGTAGTCCCTATCAATCTGACATACAGTCTCGGGGTGGGTCCGTTATAAATGTAGAGGTGCGATGGAGATGATGGGCAATCAATCTACCAGATTACAAGCTATACGAAGTTGCAAAAGAAGGGCTATCTCGAAAGTCTCGGGTGTGAAGACCGATTTGGGTTTCCTATTCAGCATCCCATGGGTTGTGTTCTATAAATGTACCGGCCGTTTTTGTGCACCCGAACTATATTGTTTGGTAGTATATTAGCCCCCAGGTCCCCTTCGGGTTGATGTTGGACTGTGCCTCGCCTAACCTCTGCTCAAGGATCCCCACACCACTGCCAAAAACTTAAACTACACATTAGAAACCTTGTGTTCCCCGGCATGATTAAAGCATTGATAATTCATTTCTGTAAAGAAAACCATACCTCGCGGGACTTCTATGAAAATAATAACAAAGATGATATAACCAAAATATAATCCACAACTGTGTTCCGTCTGTATTCAGCGCAGCCAGACAAGGAATCGAACCCAGGACCTTAGCTTCTTATACTGTCGCTCTTACGTGTACCAGATGAACAACTTGGTTAACGAAAGTACCTGGCCCAATTGAGCTAATTAAGTGGCTGTTACTTTTTTCCCAAAAATCAGTGGAATTTTCTCGCGTTTTGCCTGCAGTGGACAGAGACCTTTAATCAATAGGTATCGTATATGCTTCCTACTGTCTAAGGCACAGTCACCACAATCCTGCAATGCTGACAACTACACTTATCAAGACGACCATACGAATGTATGTGTGCACTTTTAAAGTGAATTGCTTGAACAGAAACCGCTCATCTTTTCCTCTCTGAACATCTTTTTCATAACTGGTTTGTTCGTTTTCCCCTCAATGCACTTCCAACACCTTGTGCTCAGGTCCTGAAAGTTCTTCCTATCTGAATATGCATAAGAAAGGTTCGACATTTCCTGCACGGCTGTAGCAATGATTATTTTCTGTACGTTGTGTGTCACTATTATTTGCACAGCAGTGTGGGTCAGGGTTTCCAGTAGTAGAGCTATAGCAATGCACGGCTCAAGACAGGAGCTAGGAGATAACAGGTTTTGGATCACATGTTCGTAATCATTTCAGTTTTGGGATCCGACAATAAAAACATGGCTCTTTGCCCGGTGTTTGCAGTTTGCGTACTCCTTCTAGGCGGTGTGTCCTGATTTAAAGTAAAGGTGAGGGATGCGGTGCTCGAGCTCACGTTCGGTTGCGTCGTGCGTGCTATTTTTGGTCTGCCCTCTTAGGTCGCTGTCTGTTCCGTTTGTAGAGCCTCTATTTAGTTCGGTGTAATTAACAGTGACAGCAAACATCAAATTGCTTCTATAATGTACAGTTTACCTACTGCCCATAAGCGTGTCTACATGTTTACGTTACCATCAACCAGTCTGTCAATGGTTCAATGGGTCGTCGGGTTGTGCAGTGGATAGTGCACTTGCCTTCCACCAAGGCGGCCAGGTTCGATTCCCCGATTGGACGTGAAAAGGTTGGGGTCACCTGCCCGACTACCTGGGTTTTCTCCGGGTACTCCTGTTTCCTCCCACATCAAGACCCCACACACGCTAACATCCGGGCCAACAAGAATGATTAATATAAGTTGAAAAAAACTTGTTTCATAATTGTTGTAAAATAAATAAAGTTTATATTTAACCAGTCTGATCAGTTTGATGACGTGACTCGTTTAAAAAATGTGAGCTTTGTATGACTAAGGTATGCACTTTAACCCCAATTAACTGGTTAGTGTTAGTTATGGGTTGGAGTGTTATCTTTAATATATTGAAATTTCTACTCTCTTGTGCCCCAAAATTCAGTAAAATGATTCGTTTAGGTAATAGTTTTGTGTTTCTAACAAGTTAACTGTTTATTGTATTGGGGGAAACCCAAAACTACCTTTTGAAACCATAACGATTACTAACAAATTGTAAATATTCGTTATGGTTTCAGTGTTAATCGTTATGGTTTCAGTGGTACCCTGATTTATTTAACTGGTTTGTGTTGGTCATAATTTGTTTTGTTGTCCTGATAGTGATAATTGTATTTGCTTTGTGTTGGTTGAGGTTTAAGTATTCACTCAATACATCGGGATGGTTCGGATTGGTCTTGGTGTTATTTCTGCCCTCAATACACTTGACTGGTTGGTGTTTATCAAGGTTTTCATGTCAAGGCAGTTCATGAAGTCATAGTTATTCCCTCGGTATTCTGAAATGGTTGGCGTTTATCAATGTGTAAGTGGTGCTCAACACATTTAACAGTGTTTGTCGTAGTTTTAAGGGATTCCCCGATACACTTAATTGGTTGGCGTTGGTCATGGTTTTAGGTAATTCCCCCGATACACTTAACTGGTTGGCATTGGTCATGGTTTTAGTGTGATCCTTTGTCACCTGTCCATTGGTCATGGTTTTAGTGTGATCCTTTGTTACGTGTCCATTGGTCATGGTGACCTATTGCAATCCACCTCCTTCTGTCGTCGTACATCGTCCGATTTGTTCGATTTGTTCAAACTGAGGGGCTAAGGGTCTTAGGGGGTCTCAATAGGGGCAAAAATAGAAAGAAAAAAATCTTCTTCTCAAGAACCAGAAGTGCCACAGGTTTGTTGTTTTGCATGTATGATGCCTTTGGGATGTAGATTCAAATTTGTTCAAATCCTGTCCCTTTTGGCAATAGAAGGGCCACAATGCAGGCTTTTGATTGGTCGAAATTTAGATGTAGTCGGATTTTGTTGAAAATTGGTTTGTAGGGGTAATTGGGTAAGCTGAATTAAATGGTAGGTGTTTCGAACTTTTTGGTTGTCATGATAACCGAGTGGTGGCCACTGATTGGTCAAAATTTAGCTATTATACAACTTGGCTGAAATTTGGTATGTATGTGTATCTGGCTAACGGAAACTTAATGACAAGTGCTTTGAAAAGATCTTTGCCATTGAAACCAAAATGTTGGGGCCTTTAGGGCCAAAACTAGAAATAAAATACAAATCAATGCAGGCTTTTGCTTGGTCGAAATTAAGATGTTCTCGGATTTGGTTGAAAATTGGTATATAGCGGTAATTGGGTATGCTGAATTCAACACCGAGTGGTGGCCTCTGATTGGTCAAAATTTAAATATTCTACAATATTTCGTTGAAAATTGGTATTGTTTGCCAAGTGACCGTTTAGGCCCATGGATCTCTTGTTTATAGATAACATGTTTATTTGCTCTTAGTGCATTTTTCAAAATGATTGACGTCGGTAATTACTCAATAATTAACATAGAATAATTTATTGGTTAGTGATATAAGTATTTCTCTTTTTAGAGTCTGATCGCTTTCCGTCCGTCGTCGTCCGACGTGCGTAACCTTTTTACATTTTCGACTTCTTCTCAAGAACCATTGGATTGAATTTTTGCCAAACTTGGTCAGAATTATCCTTGGTATAGATGAGGCCACAAAATTGAAAAATTGAGATACCTACTCCAACCCCAGGAGCCAGGGCGGGGCCCCAAAGTGAAATTTAATCAATATTTCAAAATTCTTCTTCTCCAGACTCAGAGGTACTACAGTCAATTTCTCTGCATGGATGGAAAGATCGTTCTCCCTTGGGGAGGGGGTAACATTTATTATAGTTTAAATAAGGAAATCAAACTTTTGGGTATATTTTGTTCATTTTCAACAGGAAATTATTCTAACCTGGTGAGAATCATCCTTGGAGGAAGATGGCATCAAATTATGAAATTGGGATTCCTGCCGCAACCCCAGGGACCAGGTCGTGGCCCATAAGGGAAAGTTAACCAATATTTCAAAAATCTTCTTCTCCAGACTCAGAGGTACTACAGTCAATTTCTCTGCTCGGAAGGAAAAATCATCAGGGGCTCTGTTTAAATTGTAAATTTCAGAGCCCCTGGGCCATCCGTTCTACGTTGGGGATCCTGCCCTATCCCCAGGGGCTGGAGGGGTGGGGCCAAAATGGGTAGTATGGTTAAAAGTTAAAAAAATCTTCTTCATCAGACTCAGATGTTTTACTGTTCATGGATAGAAAGGTCTTTACCTAAATTACCATTACCTTAATTGTAAATTTCATTATCACCCAGGTCATCTGTTCTCCCTTGGGGAGAGGGTATAATTCTCAATAGCAAAATAATTTATTTGAAGTTTTTAAAGTTCTTATCCTTTGGTGACATGACAAGTATTGTATTCGCTTTGTTTACATGCTGTTTTCCCACATTTTGTACATCTCAACAATGCCGGTGTTAACTGATTTTTGTTACGTTGTTTTATTATCCGTCCTAAATAGATGATGGGGGTTATATTTGATCCGACACAGAATTACGTATCATCCTGTCAGTATACGCCAGCGCGAACTGTCACGTTATACTTTATAGACTCCTATGAGAAACCACATGATTCACAAAACCAATCATATATGATCTCAATACAGAATGTATGCACGTGTATTGTAGGCGATGAGAATGGAAGCTGGTCGGTAGTCTGGCCTGCATTCATACGTTACGCAGAACGACTTACCCCAATGCCTGCATGTAGCCACAGATACCGTAAATCCAGTGGTGTTCTTCAACATAAAAGCGTTTTACCACAGACGATTGAGTTTAGACATTAGAAATTGAGTTAAGACAAAAGAAAATAAAAGAATATTGTTTTTTTTTCATTTAAACACGCATTTATTAATCCAATTATAATTACCGACTTGAACCTACCCCTCTTAGTGTGGTCCGTCGTTTCTTTATAGTATTTTTGTGAACCACTGGGCTATTTCAAGGTATGTGATTAGAGTATAACAGTGAAAACTCTTCGCCAAGATGGCATCATTTTGCCATCGTTATACGCAGACATTTGATAGACTTCTTCAACTTCCGGGAAATAACGTCACATCCGGAACACGTTGTATTCTCGTTTAAGGTAATTCGCCTAACTGATCGTGCCAGTACACATACAGATTGAGAGTTTATTATAATTGTTTTGACAAATGTCGGAAAGATTGCTACAGCTCGTCAGCTAGAGCAGCTGGTAGCTTTCAGAAAGCTTTACCAGACTCTTCACGAGGTATTCACTTAACTAATAAAACACATGGCAATTGCGTTCTACTTCCTGCTCATCTTACATTCCATATACCCCATTGATCGACCAGCAATGTACTAAGATATTTTACTCCCCCGTTGTTGAGATGGTGCCATTGCTGATCTCGAAACTCTATTAGTATTAATTAAATCTGCTCATAGCCCCCAAAATAATTCGTTTCCGGACACACCGACAGACATATATCACAATCATGACGCATTGCATACGACATTAACATGATTCGACCCTATCAAGATGAAATACGTTTTATAATTTCTACTCAACACAAGGAAAAGCATGCCGGTTTATAATTAAGTCCAGGATAAAACAATGACAGCCAAGATTGACTGTTGGAGGGGTCATTTAAGGCAGCTTGCATGGTACATATGACAGTCTGCCCTGGAGCAGGGTAACACAATCCGGGGGTCGATCTGATAAAGCCCGGGGGTAAGACACACATTAAGGAGGCGCTAACTTACGGGTGCCCCGTTAGTGTACCGTCGTCCCTGCCACGTCAGAAATGCCATGATAAATCCTCCACCCTTGTTTATCCAGTGTTATATGTTAGTGCCTTCAGGACAAGTGCTCGCACGAAATGCACATGCATTCCGTCGTATATTACGTGTATAAGTGTAGTTGCCTCCGCTTAGCCACGAGATTGTTTATTAAAACCACATTTCTATCTGTGTGTGTGTATGTATATATATCGACTGAGGTATGATCTTCCTTATTGAATTCCTGCTCGCATTCTTCATGTTCCTCTGATCTATGACCAGTAACATTTCGTCATCCACAGTCACCAGACACGCCCTGTACTGTATGACGTGGTAATGAGCTACTTAGACTCCAAAGTGATGTTATGATGGGCGCGGACTTATTATTATGTACGCGACGTGCTATGACTACGTTCACACTAACTCACACATGGTACTGAAGATTACTCACGAACAGTACTATAGATAACTTGTAAAGAGTACTGTAGACTGATTGTTCACAAACAGGTCTCTAGATATAACGCTTAAACAGTACTATAGACTTACACAAACCGTGCTGTGGATAATTCAAAACAATACTATAGATTGCTTACAAATAGTTTTGAAAATAACTCGCAATTAGTTGTGTAAATTGCCCATCAACAGTTTTGTAGGTTATTAACAAACAGTTCTGTAAATTTCTCAAAAACGGTATCAAAGATTGCGCAAAAACAGTTCCTAGGTTACTCACAAACAGTTCCGTACATAACTCACAAACAGTTCCTTGGTTACTCACAAACAGTTCCTAGGTTACTCACAAACAGTTCCTAGGTTAATCACAAACAGTTCCTAGGTTACTCACAAACAGTTCCTAGGTTACTCACAAACAGTTCATAGGTTACTCACAAACAGTTCCTAGGTTAATCACAAACAGTTCCTAGGTTACTCACAAACAGTTCCTAGGTTAATCACAAACAGTTCCAAGGTTACTTACAAACAGTTCCAAGGTTAATCACAAACAGTTCCTAGGTTAATCACAAACAGTTCCTAGGTTACTCACAAACAGTTCATAGGTTACTTACAAACAGTTCCTAGGTTACTCACAAACAGTTCCTAGGTTACTTACAAACAATTCCTAGGTTACTCACAAACAGTTCCTAGGTTACATCAGACGAATG
The DNA here is from genome assembly GCF_002113885.1 of Mizuhopecten yessoensis. Lineage (NCBI taxonomy): Eukaryota > Metazoa > Mollusca > Bivalvia > Pectinida > Pectinidae > Mizuhopecten > Mizuhopecten yessoensis. Next base: position 126,820 of record NW_018404007.1, read on the forward strand.
TAACTAGCCCTGCATGATATCAGACGAATGTAACTAGCCCTGCATGATATCAGACGAATGTAACTAGCCCTGTTTGATATCAGACAAATGTAACAAGACCTGTCTGATATCAGACAAATGTAACCAGACCTGTCTGTTATTAGACGAATGTAACTAGCCCTGCATGATATCAGACGAATGTAACTAGCCCTGCATGATATCAGACGAATGTAACTAGCTCTGTTTGATATCAGACAAATGTGACTAGCCCTGTATGATATCAGATAAATGTAACCAGACCTGTCTGTTATTAGACGAATGTAACTAGACCTGCATGATATCAGACGAATGTAACTAGCCCTGTTTGATATCAGACAAATGTAACAAGACCTGTCTGATATCAGACAAATGTAACTAGACCTGTCTGATATCAGACAAATGAAACTAGACCTGTCTGATATCAGACAAGAGGCCCAATGGGCCTGCATCGCTCACCTGTTATTAATCTAACCCTTGTAATCTTAAGATTTCATTAGAACCTATTAAAAGATTTAAACATATGACACCTCTGACCTTGATTGTTGAACAAGGACATTAGGTTGAAAGTGGATCAAGGTCATTCATTTGAACTAACACCGTAGTCCTTCATTTCAGCATGCTACAGGCCCAATTTCAGTACCCTGGGCCTTTTGGTTATTGAGAAGAAGTCGCTTGAAAATTTTACAACATTTGACCCCTGTGACCTCTGAAGTTGGTCAAGGTCATTCATTTGAACTAACATGGTAGTTCTTCATCCCAGCATGCTACAGGCCCAATATCAGTACCCTGGGCCTTTTGGTTATTGAGCAGAAGTCGTTTGAAGATTTTACGACATTAGACCCCTGTGACCTTGAAAGTTGGTCAAGGTCATTCATTTGAACAAACTTGGTAGTCCTTCATCCCAGCATGCTACGGGCCTAATTTCAGAACCCTTGCCCTTTTGGTTATTGAGAAGAAGTTGTTTGAAGATTTTAACATATTTGACCCCTGTGACCTTGAAAGTAGGTCAAGGTCATTTATTTGAAAAAACTTGGTAGCCCTTGATCCCAGCATGCTACTGGCCAAATATCATCTTCCTAGGCCTTTTGGTTATTGAGAGGAAGTTGTTTAAAGCAAAAAGTGGCGCCGGACAGACGGACGACGGACGGACGGACGGACGGACGGACGACGGATGCCGCACCATAACATAAGCTCACTTGCCCTTCGGGCAGGTGAGCTAACAAATGTAGCTAGCCCTGTATGATATCAGACAAATGTAACTAGCCCTGTATGATATCAGACGAATGTAACTAGACCTGTCTGATATCAGACAAATGTAACTAGACCTGTCTGATATCAGACAAATGTAACTAGACCTGTATGTTATCAGACAAATGTAACTAGCCCTGTATGATATCAGACGAATGTAACTAGCCATGTATGATATCAGACGAACGTAACTAGCCATGTATGATATCAGACGAATGTAACTAGCCCTGTCTGATATCAGACAAATGGAACTAGCCCTGTATGATATCAGACGAATGTAGCTAGACATGTCTGATATCAGACAAATGTAACTAGACCTGTATGTTATCAGACAAATGTAACTAGCCCTACATGATATCAGACGAATGTAACTAGCCCTGTTTGATATCAGACAAATGTAACAAGACCTGTCTGATATCAGACAAATGTAACTAGACCTGTCTGATATAAGACAAATGTAACTAGACCTGTATGTTATCAGACAAACGTAACTAGCCCTGTATGATATCAGACGAATGTAACTATACCTGTCTGATATCAGACAAATGTAACTAGACATGTCTGATATCAGACAAATGTAACTAGACCTGTATGTTCTCAGACAAATGTAACTAGCCCTGTATGATATCAGACGAATGCAACTAGCCCTGTCTGATATCAGACGGATGTAACTAGCCCTGTCTGATATAAGACAAATGGAGCTAGCCCTGTATGATATCAGACGAATGTAACTATACCTGTCTGATATCAGACAAATGTAACTAGACATGTCTGATATCAGACAAATGTAACTAGACCTGTATGTTATCAGACAAACGTAACTAGCCCTGTATGATATCAGACGAATGTAACTAGCCCTGTATGTTATCAGACGAATGTAACTAGCCCTGTCTGATATCAGACAAACGTAACTAGCCCTGTATGATATCAGACGAATGCAACTAGCCCTGTATGATATCAGACGAAGGTAATTAGCCCTTCATAAAAACAGCCGAATGCAACTAGCCCTGTCTGATATCAGACGGATGTAACTAGCCCTGTCTGATATAAGACAAATGGAGCTAGCCCTGTATGATATCAGACGAATGTAACTAGCCTTGTATGATATCAGACGAATGTAACTAGACATGTCTGATATCTGATAAATGTAACTAGCCCTGTCTGATATCAGACAAATGGAACTAGCCCTGTATGATATCAGACGAATGTTTGATATCAGACAAATGTAACAAGACCTGTCTGATATCAGACAAATGTAACTAGCCCTGTCTGATATCAGACAAACGTAACTAGCCCTGTATGATATCAGACGAATGCAACTAGCCCTGTATGATATCAGACGAAGGTAATTAGCCCTTCATAAAAACAGCCGAATGCAACTAGCCCTGTCTGATATCAGACGGATGTAACTAGCCCTGTCTGATATAAGACAAATGGAACTAGCCCTGTATAATATCAGACGAATGTAACTAGCCCTGTCTGATATCAGACGAATGTAACTAGCCCTGTCTGATCTCAGACAAATGTAACTAGCCCTGGATGTTATCAGACGAATGTAACTAGCCCTGTCTGATATCAGACAAATGTAACTAGCCCTACATGATATCAGACGAATGTAACTAGCCCTGTCTGATATCAGACAAATGTAACTAGCCCTGTATGATATCAGCCAAATGTAACTAGACCTGTATGATATCAGCCAAATGTAACTAGACCTGTCTGACATCAGACAGATAGGTATTGTGTCCCCTGCCCGTTCCGTAGGTTTTCTCCGGGTACTCCGGTTGCCTCCCACATTAAGGCCACCTGCGCGCCGAAATCTTGGCCAACAAGAGTGATTAATATAAGTTGAAATTACTTATTTCATAATTGTTGTAAAATAAATAAAGTTTACATACGGTATATATACATTAGACAAATGTAACTAGTCCCGTGTGGAATTAGAAAAATTATACTGGCCCTGTCTGACATATTAAACACGAAGTCACAGAGCGACCGCATTTATTAGGTTTTTTTGGAGGCATACCATATAGGTTACCAATGGGGACGTGATTCCGACAGCCTCGTTCTATTTTCCAAACATATTTCTATACAGAAAATGCCAAAACTACAATGTGAAAAGTAAGTGTTTCCCGAAGATCAGCCTAATCTAGGTAGAGCAATCTGCTCACGGATGTTAAAGTTCACCGTGTAGGAAATCCGCCGGATTTTTTTAATTTAATAATGAAAGTTTGGACAATGCATGTATGTAGTTTGTCTTTACTACAGGTACCTTGTCCGGTTAATGTACTTGATAGGGTTAATCACACGTAAAGACGCCTCATTCTTTGTTATAACTCAGCACCGACAGGCCTGCTAGAGGGGGAAGGAGCCAAGTAGTCATCGAGTAAGATTGTATATTAAAGCTGGCGCGTGCGCTCACGCGTTGCAGACAGAGTCTGTTCACGTGCCAAGGCAATGTACACAGTAGGTAGGGGATGGTGAATGCTATCTTGTCGTTATATATAGTGAGAGATCAAGCATAGCTAAGTTCCTATTATTAACGTCCAAGTCACAACTTATACGGAGTATTGAAACAGAATAAGAGTATTGCAATTTGCTGTCTGAAGTTAGTTTGTTTATTTTAAACAGGAAATAGGCTTTAATAATTGGATCATATTGCATTAAAATAATACAAAAATATATTTATCTTTCTGTGATATGCCATTTCGTTTGCCAACACGAGTAGAATGTGCTGGACAATTACCAGGATGACAACCAGAAGTGACGTAATGTGGTCATTGACCCGGAAGCAATAACCAACACTCGACACAACCAGATGGCACGCGCCATCAATTACAAGTAGACATACGAAAAGGCCCTCCACTATGGGGTCATTGTTATCGTTACACATCTGGTGTGACGTCACAAGGTGGACTTTACGAGTCGTCTCGTTCCAGCGTTAACTGTTATATGTAACTCATTCACTGACGTGTACCTAACCCATTCCTCAGTTTGTATAGTTTATGAGTAATACCTCCTTGTACAGTTCAACAGAACAATTGTTAACGCAAATAATACCAGCGTACCATTGGCGATATGCGGAGAGCCTAGCAACGTTGGAAGTTTCCGTCGTAAATACTTGTGTTGGCATAGCACTAAGCGTATACCGGCAGCAGTCTACAGAAGCGACCAGAAACAACACATACCAAACATTCCAGAGACATCAACCTTGCGCGTGTCTACTATTACACATAATATAAATACAAATTAAGTAATTTCTTAACGCATGTATCACTAAAACAAATCCATTTTCACCAGGACGATTTTGAAAATATTGAAATATCTCAGTTAAATTCGACTGCGGAGAAAATTAAGAGAAACATGATGAACAAATAAAACTTTCTCTGTCGACGATGATGACATGAAGAGATTGAAACCATGTATAACTTTATGTAGACTATGCTAATCCAGTGAAATGTACGCTCAACCAGTTTGATATCTACTGAATAGGGAAATCGTTTGGATAGTATAGACAGTATATAAGAAATATCAATGACATCACAATTAAATTTATGAAAAAGTTTCAGGACATTTTCTTCACAAATCCTCATCAAACATTGTTGATGAAATGTCTGACGAGTGTTTGGAGAGGTATCTTTTATGAGTGGTCGAGTGATACGGTTATGAAGTACAATATAAAAGAAAACTTACCATGACGAGGGGGTAGCGAGGTCCGCGAACGCTAACACGAGACTATCAATGGAACACTCTCTCGCGTGCTTTCCTTACCAAGTTACTATAAATAGCTCGAGGTGCAACTCCGACTTACAGAACCGCTCCCTCGCCGAACCTCGGGTGAGCGAGTCAAAGTAATTTACTGGCCGAACAAGGGCAGTGACACTGGTAAGTGACAAGATGTCTAGCGGTCAGTTTGTCACTTCTAAAAGTTTTCCAAGGTCACCATATTTGGTCAGAAGGGGCATACTTCGTCGAAAGCACAGTGTAAACAATGGACTCCAAAGAGCTTCAGTCCGACTTCAACTGTCAACGTTGAGCAGGAAAAGTTTCCATTATGGACTGGTCTGGTTAATACGACAATGCTTGTCTTGCTGAAGATTGATTGTACGAATAGGGCTACTGTTTACGGTTGCGACTGATCAAAGTGGTTAAAGCTGTGGACTATACAGTTCTCATTATAAACTGTACAGGTCATAGTCATACAGGGTTATTTATACAGGTCTCTCTGAAATGTGGTTTGAGCATGGTTCTAGTCACACTGGTGTTACTTTTACAGGTCACAATATAAACTATGGACTGGTCAGATCATAGTCACACCGGTGTTACCTTTGCAAGTCTCAATATAAAATATAGACTGATCAGGTCATAGTCACACTGGTGTTACTTTAAGAAGTCACAAATAAAATATGGACTGGTCAGATCATAATCACACTAGTGTTACTTTCACAGGTCACAATATAAAATATAGACTGATCAGGTCATAGTCACACCGGTGTTACTTTTACAGGTCACAATATAAACTATGGACTGGTCAGATCATAGTCACACCGGTGTTACTTTTGCAAGTCTCAATATAAACTATTGACTGGTCAGGTCATAGTCACACCGGTGTTACTTTTGCAAGTCTCAATATAAAATATAGACTGGTCAGGTCATAGTCACACCGGTGTTACTTTAACATGTCACAATATAAACTATGGACTGGTCAGGTCAAAGTCACACTGGTGTTACTTTTACAAGTCACACTGGTGTTACTTTTACAAGTCACAATATAAAATATAGACTGGTCAGGTCATAGTCACACCGGTGTTACCTTTGCAAGTCTCAATATAAAATATAGACTAATCAGGTCATAGTCACACCGGTGTTACTTTTGCAAGTCTCAATATAAACTATGGACTGGTCAGGTCATAGTCACACTGGTGTTACTTTTACATGTCACAATATAAACTATGGACTGGTCAGGTCATAGTCACACTGGTGTTACTTTTACAGGTCACACTATAAACTATGGACTGGTCAGGTCAAAGTCACACTGGTGTTACTTTTACAAGTCACAATATAAACTATTGACTGGTCAGATCATAGTCACACTGGTGTTACTTTTACATGTCACAATATAAAATATGGACTGGTCAGATCATAGTCACACTGGTGTTACTTTTACATGTCACAATATAAACTATGGACTGGTCAGGTCATGGTCACACTGGTGTTACTTTTACATGTCACAATATAAACTATTGACTGGTCAGGTCATGGTCACACTGGTGTTACTTTTACAGGTCACAATATAAAGTATTGACTGGTCAGATCATAGTCACACTGGTGTTACTTTTACAAGTCACAATATAAACTATGGACTGGTCAGGTCAAAGTCACACCTGTTACTTTTACAGGTCACAATATAAACTATGGACTGGTCAGGTCAGTCACATTGGTGTTACTTTAAGAAGTCACAATATAAAGTATTGACTGGTCAGGTCATAGTCACACTAATGTTACTTTGACAGGTCAATATTGAAAGAGTTGATACATATACAGGGCTGTCATTGCATTTTTTGTCACGTTAAAATATCAAGTATCAAGGTTCTGGGTCTCATTGACCGTGACTGATTCCCGCAACATCATCTCAGAAAGTAGACCTGGCCCAAGGGACCCAGAAACTTGCTATATCACTCACTATCTCTTTACTTCCTTTTGAACCCACAGATAGATTTAACTACATTTAAGAACACTTTGCCTTCATTAACTTTCAGAGACTACAGTTGTTACCACATGTGGGTCACCAAAGGACAACATGACTGATAACCTAAGGGTTATTCCATAATTTACCACATGAGGAGGTGGGATGCACCTGTATCAATTTATCATGGGTGGTGGGGTTAAATCAAATCGGCCTACATTTCGTTACAATTAATTGTTTTTAGATCTTATCAGAAGTGGGGTCTCTGAAAAAGTGCCTTCCATTCCTGCCCTATGGTTAATTGAAGAACAACCCTAAGCTGACTCGGTTTTTAGAATTTTCCTACTAAGCCCCCAAATTCACACATTAAAGAAACCTCAAAGCTAACAAACGTTATTCAGCTCAAGCAACCATCTGCATGACTTAAAGAAAAACACCAACGATATATCATTTTATAATATTTTATATGGAACCAGGGACGTGGTATAAACCATTCAAACTCTCACAGAAATCACACACCTTACATTTCACTTCACTTCATTCACACACACAAAAATGTCTTGATCCATGTTTTAATTCACCTTCATATTGCTTTAACACTTTCATTTTATCCAAATTCTTTTTATTATCAATCAAGCTTTGAATACCGATGAGCAAATTGTATGCAAAATATGTGTTTTTTAATAGCTATTAATTGAATATAGGAATTTTTTTGAATTACGATTTTTTGTAAAAAAATTGTCATTGAGTTATAATCATATTCTATATACAGCCCCACACAGTGTTTATCTTCATTCTCATAGGAAATGCCAACAAAAACACATCTACAAACTTCTATCATTTAAATTACAAAACTATTACAACATAAACATTCCTCAACGTTCACCATATGCTATTATGATCAACATAAAATTAACTGATTTAGAACACTCACACTTACGTAGCACAATTTCTGTCTACTTCACAATAATTAATTTTAAATTTCCAAAACTTAATTTACATTGATAACTCTACAGATCTTCTTATAATAAGCAAAGATTTCCCCCTGACTTTTCTAGGTTTCCTCACACCTAAAACACTAGCATAAACATGGAATCTGTAAATATTTAATGTCTCATAACAATGATCTGCCACTCATCTTCCCGTAAATCCTGACTTACAGCAACTATTTCCTCAATCAAGAACCAAAATAGTGTTTCCAAGAGAAACAAGGCTTTTCCAGACATAACAGTAGTAGGGATAAGAAGGTTCCCTAAACTTACAACATTGGTTTTGTGTTTCTAAATCATTTTAGTCGATTTTCAAATTATAAAAAGACACCTGGTAAAACTTTTTTTTTTGCTATTTGCAATTTGTCAATTAGAGTTAGACAAGCATGAAAATCAACCAGTAATGGCTGGGAATCTCTTCGTCCATAAACATATAGCCTATTGCCTGCTTACAATTTACAAATTTTCATGGTGGCAAGTGACCTTACCATTAAGAAATCAGAACAAATTCTGTCGAGTAAAATTAATATATTATTATGTACACAATATTACAAAACTACATTTATACACTATAAATAAATGTTTAAGCAGAAGATGTAATTTGTTTAGTCACTCATTATTTTACACATAATTTAAGACAAAATACTATAAATACAAGTACTCAGCACACTGTTATGTACCTTTATAAATTACAATTTCTATAAAATGTGTTTTTACATTAAACATTAGATATAAAAATTCTCAAAACATTTTAGATTTGTTCATTCCCCAGCATGCTGCTGAATAAGCTCACCCATGATTGATTTTATACAAACATACAGAAAGTGACACCAATTGTTAAGTATGCTATACTAAATTCTGATAGGTAAACAAAACTATGGTTTCTAAAATATCAATATGCTATACAAATAACGAACAGCTGCCATTAATATCTAGCTTAATAGACTGTCAGCTGCACTGTATCAAAACACCTACAGCTACCGCAAATACTTAGTTTAACCAATGGTCAACTGCCCTGTACCAAACAGTTTAACACATCCAGCTACAACCAACACTTAGTTTAACCAATGGTCAACTGTCCTGTACCAAACACCTACAGCTACGACCAACACTTAGCTCAACCAATGGAAAATAGCAGTGTACCAAATAATGAACAGCTACCACCAAAACTGAATTTAACTAACGGTCAACTACACTGCATCAACACACTGACAGCTACATATACCACCAATACTTAGTTTAACCAACGGTCAACTGTGTTTCACTTAACACCAACAGCTACCACCAAAACTTCCATTTCCATCAGACCCGAAATATCCCCCTCCCTGTCCAACACAATACACCTCCAATTCCATCAGACCTAGGATATCCCCCCTCACTGTCCAACTGGGATAGTAGTATCCATTTTATGTTTCTGTTTCTGCCATATAATTGCCTCCTTCATCATGCAATATTTATAACTAAGGCGCGGCAAGCCCAGGGAAATTTTGGGGGACTAGGGACTTAATATCTTTTACTAGTCATTGTGCAAATTCCACTAAACACAATATTATTCAACAAGATAAACATTATCAAATTTTGACTAGTCTCAGAATATCGGGCTACCCTTAATGTCTAGCCCTAAATATACACCTCTATTTCCATCTGACCTGGAATATCCCCCTTACAGTTTCTTAACCTCCATTGCCATCAGACCTGAGATATTTCCCTTAGTTTTGACACCTCCATTTCCATCAGACCCAAGATATTCCCCTTACAGTTTTGACAACTCAATTTCCATCAGACCTGAGATATTCCCCTTACAGTTTTGACACCTCCATTTCCATCAGACCCGAGATATTCCCCTTACAGTGTTGACACCTCCATTTCCATCAGACCTGAGATATTCCCCTTACAGTTTGTATACCTCTAGATCTGTTTCCAATAGACCTGGAATATTCTTCTCACAGTTCTACACCATAACCACTCTATCAGACCATTCAGGTGTGGTTGCTGATACTACTTTGAGATAATCAAAACACCTTTTCCTCTAACCAAGATGGTATGCTCTCAGATGTGGTTGAAGATACTGTTCTGTGAGAATGACGAGTCCTTTTTCTCTAACCGAGGTTTCTTGGCTGCTGGTGTATTTTTAGTGTTAGGAGTATGAGCTTTCCTCACCCTTGGACCTAATGTAGGCTTCTCACTTGAGACCTGAAAATAACAATGTGATGATTGTATTTCAGGCTACAGTATGTACAAAGTATTTTGGAATATTCTTTGGCGTCATACAGACTAAATTTATATCGTTTAACTTGTCTTAGCTAGAAATGTATTAAAACACCCAACAGTTGTTTATTACAATTATTTTCAGCAGAAAATATATGCATTGCTACCAAGGAGACAACCAACTTCTGTTCATCAAATTTGTCAACACTTCATTAATGTACAGAAAGGGTGTACAAGGATGATATAGTTGTGAATGGGCTCTTCAGATTATTAGAGAAAGTGAGCAAAGCTTACAACACCCTCTGCCCCTGCTGGTTCTATTATGAAATTCTATTCTAGTAACAGTGATCTTGACCTCTGACCAATCAAGCCTATAAGGACTGTAACCATTGTTCCTATTATTAATAACAGTGACCTACAATTGACTATTAAATAATAACCTAATTCAACCTTTTCAAAAGTTTGTCAAAGGTAAACTTACCAAAAGTAAAAATCTTTCGATCATGACCGTGAAATTCTATTTTCTGTAAGATACTTGGCTATTTAACTGAACTGAACAAGGACACATCAGAATATTACATTTTGTTATGAAAAGATAATAGTTTGAGTAAATGATGAATCCTTTACCTTAGTTCCAGACTTGTTTTCTTTATCCTTCCCTGGAGAGATGACTTGAAAGGTGAGATTACGAGAGTTTCTCGGACCACCTGTATTCAGAATACTGCTGCCCTTGTTAAACTCAGCTATCTTTGCTAATGAATCCTTATCGCGGCTGAGAAAGGAGCCACGTTTCTGTCCCTGAAAAAAATAGAATTCATGCAAATATACGAATAAATTATTTTTCAGTAATGACTTTGCCAAGATGTCATAGGGAAAAAATACTCATGTTTCCTGTTGTGTGATTAACAATACATTTGCTGTGTGAGGAACAAAATTTCTACTTTTGTACTTTTGTGCTGTGTTGAAGAACAAGCCTTGTAATTTCGTGCTGATGTGGAGCAAGAGTTACAGTTTTAGGTAATGTTATTCTGTAACAATCAAATGTGGCACACAAGGAATTGATCCAATGACATACCGCTAGTTTGAAGAGGTTGGGAGTAGGTGTGTCCTTCCTCTTGGGGGCAATGTCTGGGTCCGTCGGTGTTCTGGGTACAGAGATACTGCTGTTGCTGGTGTCAGACTCTGTAACAGGGCAAACAGCATTACTTATAAAGTCACTTTTAATTAACATATAAATATATTCAGTGATTTCTATTATAGTATAAAATGGTGAGTATTCTTTAACATTATTTATTGTCATGTGTATAAACAAATGATTCTGAACAATGCAGATTTCTGTTTGGGTAAACATTGTATTTTCTTCCTAGAGCAAGTTCCATTGAGGAATAATAGTGAGTTTTCTTATAAGCCAGGTTCAAATTACCAATCCCCTAGTAGTTAATTAACCAAATTTGGTAAATTTCTTGACAAACTGGCAAAGAGAGTAAAAAACAAGAGGGCCATGGGCCTTAACGGTCACCTGATATATTTATACAGAGAGTTGATTTTGTTTTTAACATGAACAGAAATATTATTCAAAGTGACAAAAAACAACAAGAGGCCCAAGAGGGCCTGTATCGCTCACCTGAATATTTAAGCGGTCATAGCAAAATATTCTCATTAAATATTATATTGCACTAAAACTATTTCCCTCGCAAACTTTGTTGGCTCCATCTGTTGAAACTACCAGCAAAAAATTATTATAAGATTCTATGCTTTTTGATTCTTCTTCAGAAGTTGCTTGACATACTTTTCCCTGTGATCTTGTAAGTAGGTCAATGTCATTTTCCTTCTCAAATTGGTTAGCTCTATTCCAAAAAGCTACCAGCCAAATCTTATGATTCCATTCCTTTTAGTTCTCAAGAACAAATCCATTAAAATGTTGTTGACCTCTGTGACCTCTAAAGTAGGTTGAGGTCATTTTCATTTGCAAACTTTGGTGAGCTCTATCCCGGGAAGTCACCAGCCAAATATTATAATTTTATGCCTTTTAATTCTTCAGAAGAAGCTGTTTGAACTGTTTGACATATTTGAACGCTGTGACCTTGAAAGTAGGTCAAGGTCATTTTCATTCGCAAACTTTGTTTGGCTCTTTCCCAGGAAGCCACCTGCCAAATATTAAGATTTTATAACTACCAGTTCTTCAGAAGAAGTCGTTTAAAGTGTTTGACATATCTGCCTCATGTGACCTTAAAAGAAGGTCAAGGTCATTTTCATTCTCAAACTTTGTTCGGCTCTTTCCTAGGAAGCTACAAGCCAAATATAGAGATTATATACCTTTCAGTTCTTCAGAAGAAGTCGTTTGAAGTGTCTGACACATTTGACTCCTGTGACCTTGAAAGAAGGTCAAGGTCATTTTCATTCTCAAACTTTGTCGGGCTCTATCCAAGGAAGCCATCAATCAAAAATAAAGATTCTATACCTTTCAGTTCTTCAGAAGAAGTCATTTGAAGCTTTTGACATATATGACCCCTGTGACCTTGAAAGTAGGTCAAACTAGTTTTCATTCTCAAACTTTGTTGGGCTCTATCCCAGGAAGCCACCAGCCAAATATAAAGATTATATACCTTTCAGTTCTTCAGAAGAAGTCGTTTGAAGTGTTTGACACATTTGACCCCTGTGACCTTGAAAGAAGGTCAAGGTAATTTTCATTCTCAAACTTTGTTGGGCTCCATCCAAGGAAGCCATCAGCCAAATATGAAGATTCTATACCTTTTAATTCTTCAGAAGAAGTCGTTTGAAGTTTTTGACATATTTGACCCCTGTGACCTTGAAAGTAGGTCAAACTAATTTTCAATCTCAAACTTTGTTGGTCTCTATCCCAGGAAGCCACCAGCCAAATATAAAGATTCTATACCTTTCAGTTCTTCAGAAGAAGTCGTTTGTAGTGTTTGACACATTTGACCCCTGTAACCTTGAAAATA